>NC_071094.1:12457002-12542002 GCF_027358695.1 Spea bombifrons
TCTTGTCTGTATTTCCCAATCAGCCCCCCCAATTTATGCACATTTGAGCCCAGGCTTGCCATGCTGCCTCCCCGACATGCCACGCTGCCTCCCACATATGCCACGCTGCCTCCCACATTTGCCACGCTGCCTCCCACATATGCCACTCCACGCTGCCTCCCACATATACCACTCCACGCTGCCTCCCACATATACCACTCCACGCTGCCTCCCACATATACCACTCCACGCTGCCTCCCACATATGCCATTCCACGCTGCCTCCCACATATGCCACTCCACGCTGCCTCCCACATATACCACTCCACGCTGCCTCCCACATATACCATTCCACGCTGCCTCCCACATATGCCACTCCACGCTGCCTCCCACATATACCATTCCACGCTGCCTCCCACACATGCCACGCTGCCTCCCACATATACCACTCCACGCTGCCTCCCACATATACCACGCTGCCTCCCACACATGCCACTCCACGCTGCCTCCCACATATGCCACTCCACGCTGCCTCCCACATATGCCACTCCACGCTGCCTCCCACATATGCCACTCCACGCTGCCTCCCACATATACCACGCTGCTTCCCACACATGCCACTCCACGCTGCCTCCCACATATACCACTCCACGCTGCCTCCCACATATACCACTCCACGCTGCCTCCCACATATACCACTCAACGCTGCCTCCCACATATACCACTCAACGCTGCCTCCCACATATACCACTCAACGCTGCCTCCCACATATACCACTCAACGCTGCCTCCCACATATCTCATAGTCCCCTCATAGAGTCACAGACCCGTTCGCATCACACTGACACCATACTTTTTTAAATATGTACTGGGTTAATCTTTACGGCCCCCAGGATTTAGATTCCCCTTAGTTTGCCCCCCCTTTATCTCTAACTGCACCTTAAGTTAACTTTATTAAATTAATCAAATTAACCCTTAGTCCTCATCATTAAATTAACCCTAAACACCCCATTAACCATAACTACCCCTAAATTAACTCTAAATACCCCATCAAAACAAAACACCCCATTAACCGTAACTGCCCCTAAATTAACCCTAAACACCCCATTAACCACAGCATCCCCTAAATTAACCCTAAAGACCCTGTCAACCACAACAGCCCCTAAATTAACCCTAAACACCCCATTAACCACAGCTGCTCCTAAATTAACCCTAAACACTCCATTAACCATAGCTGCCCCTAAATTACCCCTGAATACCCCATTAACCATAGCTGCCCCTAAACACCCCATTAACCATAACTGCCCCTAAATTAACCCTAAACACCCCATTAACCATAGCTGCCCCTAAATTAACCCCCACCTCCCCTAACTTTCAGCAGCCCAAATATTAATTTTATACTTACAGTTAGATGAGTGTCACAGCCATGTGGTTCTGGCCTTCTGGGAGAAGGAAGGGGGCGGGGCCAGTTGTCACAGTGATTACAGGGAGGGACTGGTAAGTAGGAGCTGCTGCTGTGAGTCAGACTAAACGGATTATATAATGAGGGGTATTTTCAGAGTGTTTGCTCTGAAAAAACCCTCATTTTATAATCGATAATAATCGATTCAACTAATCGATAATGAAATTCGTTGGCAACGAATTTCATTATCGATTATTATCGATTTTATCGATTAGTTGTTGCAGCCCTACAAAATATGAATATTAATTTAGGAAAAATAGAAAATTCTGAATATAAGACTACCCTATAAGTAAAAAGTTTTAACTAATGTAAATATTTTTTTCATATTTAATAAAAACTATGATTGAGAAAATTTTTATTTTTTTTGTTTTTATTTCCTTTTATTTGCCAATCTCAGGCCCCCTGTTATACCTTATACCCCCTATATGCCACTCTGCCCCCCAGAAATGCCTTATACCCCACCCATATGCCACCCAGCCCCCTCCCCCTGTCTTACCAATGCATCCCTAGGCTTGTCCCCCGTGCTTCAGACTCCCTGGTGTTTAGTGGGGGCAGCCGGTGGACGTCTGCGTGATGCGTGTAGACAACCTCTGCTGCCAGTTAGTTCTGCAGGGGCTTCTGTGACTGAGCACCGGAAGGTCATGCCGGTGATCAGTCATAGAAGCCCCGGCAGGGCATTGTTCAGACTTTTACCGGCTGCCAGGGAGGAGGATCCAGGTCCCCTGCAGCTCTGCGGAGGATCCTCCTCTCTGGCAGCCGGTGAACGTCTGCGCAATGTGCGCAGAGAACCTTTGCTGCTGCCGGCACTTCTATGATGAAGCACTGGAAGGTCATGTCCCGCCAGTGCTCTGTCATAGAAGGCCCAGAGGAAGTGCCGGCAGCAGCGGAGGTTACCAGAGAGGAGGATCCAGGTCCCCTGCAGCGCTGCGGGGGATCTGGATCTTAGTCTTATATTAAGACCTCTATTTAAGGTCGAATTATAGGATGACCTTGAATATAAGACTAGGGGTATTTTTCAGAGCATCTGCTCTGAAAAGAACCTTGTCTTATAATCGAGCAAATACGGTAATTATAAAATTAGCATACAGCTTTGTATTTAAAATAGGTAGTATTTTTTATAAAGAAGACATATGAGCTGCAGAAATTTATAGTTTATAATGCAAATTAAAATATGTAAGTATCTTATAAGCTGTTTCACATTAAGAGTGCAAACATATACGGCATTTAGCCGGATTTAATGATTGACCTCTGGCCAATTATTCTGCCTGTGGGATGCACGCCCCCCTATATTACTTAATGCAAAGCTATTACAAAGAAAAGGGTAGTCGTGTACAAATATTGAAACATGTTTTAACTCACACTAGACAGAAATACAAGAATTAGTGACAGCACAGGTTTAAGCACTTCCATAAAATAAGATCTAAGTAAATAAGTGCATGGATGTAACACACACACACACACACAGAGGTACATATAAAGTTGTTAAATACATCCAATGTAATATTGTTAGTGAGGACAGACGCAAGCTTTCTGTAGTTTTTGTACCTGTTTGTAGTCTCCAATGATAGAGCTGTTTTTCTTTATTTCTGACTCTGCTTTATCAAGCTCCCTGCGACACATTTCCTTCAGCTGCAGAAAAATGCAAATATTCACTGTCAAGCAATAAAGCTGGGTGTCAGAAATGACACTTATATGCTGGGGTATAAGTGCATTAATACAAAGTGCAAATTAATTAATTCTATGATTAAGATAAATACTGTACTGCGTGACGTTAGTGCACTTGAATAGCACAGTATACATTATACACTGCTTGGATTCGACACATCTCTTCAATCATACACTCTACTGTGTTACTACAACCAACCTGAGCAGATTCTTCTTCCAATCGTCTCTTCTCCTCTTCTGCATCAATCAGTTTCTGTTTAGTCATCAGTAACTCCTTGTTCAAGGCATCTGCCTTTTCTTCAGCCTGCAAAACAGATCAGCATTCATCAATAATTAAACAAATTACAATCCAAAATAAATGAGGCATTCTTGAAATCAGTACAAGTTATATACTTTGGACTCTTACTGTAGTTGCAAGTAAAATTGAAAATGTGTCTTTTTTTCTTCGTTTATATTTTTCTTGTTGAGACTTAATATTTTGTTAATGCTAAATTAATGACACATACACTGTCTCCTGTGAGTGACTGAAACATTGATTTTTGTGAATAAACCATCAATCCCTGAGTGTGCTTACGTTTTGGGCCATTTGTATACTAGCTGATAACAGCTACAAACAAGGTACAAATTGGCTTCTTTGGTCTGTGGACTGCAGAGGACAATGTAAAAAACTATTAAAAAACAATAAATAATGTGTGGGTACACAAAATGAAAAACAGGAAAAGTGTAGTTGAACCACCACCTAGCAAAAATGTCTTTTTTTAAACATGTCTGTTTTTTCTTTTTAAACATCTTATATCTTTATTTATACTTTAACAATCTCTGTGTAAATGAGAAATTATAGACTTTTTCATAGACTGCTAAATTAAGACTGAGAATGCATTTTTTGCTTTCTAGAATTTTAAATAAAATAATTAAAATAAAAAACAGCCTTGCTGGTCTTTATATCTTCACAAATGTCTGCAACACATTCTCAATTTAGCTCAGTTATATACGGTACTTTTTTTTTTTATTATTAATTTCGTTCACAATATTGTGACACTTATGCCTGTAGAATGCTATTCTCTTTCTTACCCCCCCCCCGAAGTCTGCTAGGAAAGGAAAAAAAATAAAAATAAAAATAAATAAATAAATATATATTAAAAAGTATAATAAAAATAAGAATAAAAATGTATTACCATAAACCCCATGTGAGTTGGAACTCCTTTTTTTTCTTTTTTGATTCAGCACTTCTATAATGTTCATATTTTTTAATTTGTTCAATCATATTTAACCACTGGGTCAATACGGGTACTCCTTTGTCGAACCATTTCCTAAGAATCAATAATCTCCGTAAGAAGAAGATTTTCTTAAACAAATTGTTTAGCCTACCAAATTCTTCCACATCACCTAAGATCAAAACCTTTGGATCCATTTCAAGATTACAACTAAATTTACTTTTCACAAACAAAAATATATCATCCCAAAATTTATGAATCTTATTACATTCCCACCATAAGTGAATTAAACCTGCATTAAGGACCCCACATCTGGGGCAATCTGACTTATCCCTACATTTAATCTTCCATAACTGGTGCGGAGAATAATATAAACGATAAATAATTTTAAGTTGTGTAAATTGATATTGTTTATTAACGGTGCAACACCCTGTGTTCTTAAGGATACGGTTCCAAGAGGCCTCATCAATGGCACCAATCTCTTCCTCCCATTTCTTTTTAATCTTGCCTCTGAAGCCTATATCCATTTCTCTTAAAAGTATTTTATAAATAGTGTTAAGTGTCTTCTTCCCAATAGATCTTATCTGCAAAAACTCAAAAAGCTCATGTGTCTCAACCTCAAAAATCTTCTTATTTTCCGTGCAATTATATGCGTGAGCTAATTGATTATACCAAAATTTGTGTCCATTTTGCAACTCATATTCAAATTTGAGCTCCTCAAAATCCTTAATATACCCAGCAGAGAACAACTGTCCAGCAAAACTAATCCCTTTATTAATCCAAAAATCACTCCCTAACCCTTTGTGAAACTCCATAAATTTTGAGTTATACCATATTTGTGTTTGGGGTAAACTACCCTTGATTTTACAGATACATTTGGTTTCCTGCCACACTTTTCTATATAACTTCACCAAAGAGGTATTATCCAATTTCTTTTCCAACTGTAAACCTGCTTCTAACATTTCTATGGGGTTAGAATTTCCAGTTATTTCTAAGAAAAACTGGATTAATCCCCCATATCCATTGAATTTCAAATTCTGGATTTTCTTTGCCAGGAAATATAATTTGAAGTGGGGTAATGCCCAACCCCCCTCACCCTCCAGTGAGGTGAGCTTGGCATATTTCATGCGCACTCTGCCTCTTCCCCACAATAATTTACTGAGTACAGCTTCTAGACCTTTAAACCATTTATCCGGGATCCACACTGGTGAGGCAGACAAGACAAACAAAACCTGCGGGAGAACAATCATCTTCACCAGACTCACCCTATCTGCCAGTGACAACGGGAGTTTTGTCCAGATCCCCACCTTTTTTTGTATCTTAATACCTAATGGGGTAAGGTTCTGCTTAATAAAGAAGTCGACTTTATTCGAGATTTTAATCCCCAAATACTCCAAAGAGTCCCCCTGCTTCAAGATCTTAACACCTCCTACCTTGGGGGTACCTACTGAGTTTAACGGGAGAAGTGTTGATTTGTCCCAATTCATTTTAAGTCCTGACAATCTGCCAAAAGATTCAACCGTATCTATCACTATTGGGAGCACTTTTTCAGTATCTTCTAAAAAAAATAGTAAATCATCCGCATATAATAAGAGCTTTTCTTCACTACCTTTTAAACCAAAACCTCTTATTTCATGGTTTTTCCTAAAGCTAATGGTTCAATGTATAAAATAAATAAAAGGGGCGAAAGTGGACACCCCTGACGGGTTCCTCGACTTAACAAAAAGATATCCGAGAGCTTACCATTTAAATTAATCCTAGCTACTGGAGAACTATACAAAAGTTGTACCCAACTTAAAAAGGTTTCCCCAAATCCAAAAGCTGTTAACGTATGCCATAAAAAACGCCACTCCACCCTGTCAAATGCCTTCATGGCATCTAAAGACAGAATGGAGTTGGGAAGGTTCGCACCTAGCTGAAGATTGGCAAAAACTCTTTCCAGGTTAGAATGTAATAACCTTCCTGGTACAAAGCCCGTCTGATCTTCTCCAATCAAAGCAGGCACACAAATTGCTAATCTTCTGGCCAACACTTTAGCTAGGATTTTCGCATCCGTGTTAATTAGGGATATCGGCCGGTATGATTCTACTTTTACTGGATTTTTATCTTTTTTAGGAATAAGTATAATTATTGCTTCCATCATAGACCTTGGTAGCTGCTTTCCTTTCAAACCTTCTGAAAAAACTAAACATAAAATAGGTAAAAGGATTCCCGCATATTCCTGGTAGACCCCGAACGGGAGTCCATCCCCTCCTGGGGCAGATGAAGCTGCACAAGAAAGAAGGGCCTCCCTCATCTCCTCCACCGTAATATCCCTCTCTAATAGAACCTTCTGTTGGGGCGAGATCATGGGTAAATCACACTTTCTTAAGTAAGTAGCTATATCTAGATTGTTTGCCGCTGGGTCTGCTTGATATAACTTAGAGAAAAAATCAACCATTACGGCCTGCACTTTACTTGGGTCATTTACTACCCTACCATCTTTATCTTCAATTGCCAGGATATCACTTTTATCTTTCTGAGCTCTTACCAAATTTGCAAGTAGTTTCCCCGGCCGACCCCCTTCAAGAAAGTTCTTTTGACCTCTAAAAAATAATTTGTGTTGTGCCTTATCTAACATCAGAGCTGCAAGTTGGTCTTGTATATCTTTCATTTGATCATAATTATTCGTTGAAGGATCTTTAGCAAATTTAATTTCACTGCTAATTACTTTCTCTCTTATATCCTTCTCTTTTTGGAAAAAGCTTCTTTTTTTGTAATCACATCTCTGAGGAGCAACCCCCGCAGGAATGCTTTTAATGCATCCCAAACCACGCATAAAGAAGCAGATGCTTTATTATTCTCCCAAAACTCTTTTAACAACTGCATATTATTTTCTTTAGTTTCAAGTAGCGTCAGCCAATGGGGGTTAAACCTAAAAAGTTTCCCTTCATTCTTTTTCTCATCCCCCAATGTCAAATCCACTATTAGTGGTGTGTGGTCTGAAATTGATCTCGATTCATACACAATTTTGTGAATAAACCTAATCCCCAAATCATTGCACAGAACCAAATCAATCCTAGATGCGGTTTGATACGTGGCGGAATAACATGAGTATCTTTGTGTAACAGGATTCATTAACCGCCATGGATCATTCCAGCCCAATTCTTCAATCATTCTTGCTAATGGGGTCTGAGTATTCAAATTAGTATGCTGTTTATTGACCACTCGCACTACATCTTTCTCAGGGTCTAGTGTACAATTAAAGTCCCCGAACAAATATAGTGGAAGCTGTTCCTTACCTCCAATGAATTGAACTACCGTATTTGCTCGATTATAAGACGACCCTGATTATAAGACGACCCCCCAAAATCTGAATATTAACTTAGGAAAAAAAGAAAAAGCCTGAATATAAGACGACCCTAAAGGAAAAAAGTTTTACCAGTAAATGTTAATTCATGTAAACTATTTTTTTTAATAAAAGCTATGATTGAGAAAAATATTTTTTTTTGTTTTTATTTCTTTTATATTTTCTATTGTATTTTCCAACCTGTCCCCCAGTTACGCACATCTGCCCCCAGGCTTGCCACACCAATATGGCACTGTGGCCCATGATATGCCTTTTAACCCTCTATATGCCACTGTGCCCCATGGTATGCCTTTTGACCCCCTATGTGCCACTCTGCCTCCAGAAATGCCTTATACCCCTATATCCCATTCTGGCATTTAGGGGGTTAAAATGCATATTATGGGGCAGAGTGGCATATAGGGAGGTATAAGGCATTCCAGGAGGCAGAGTGGCATTAAGGGAGTTAAAAGGCATTATATAGAGCACTCTGCCTCCAGAAATGCCTTATACCCCTATATGCCACTCTGGCATTTAGGGGGTTAAAAGGCATATTATGGGGCAGAGTGGCATATAGGGAGGTATAAGGCATTTCAGGAGGCAGAGTGCACTATTAAATGCCCCCTTAACGCCACTCTGCCTCCTGAAATGCCGGGTGTCTTGCGGGGCCGGCGAGGGACATCTACGCAATACGCGTATGCAACTTCCGGTACCGGAAGTTGCATGCGCGTATTGCGTAAATGTCTCCCGCCGGCCCCGCAAGACACCCGGGAGTCTGCTCCGGTAAGTCGGGGGTGGGCAGAGGTAAAACGCTTAGATAACCTCCCGTGCCGGCACCCCCCCCCCGTGGGAAGTGCTGGCAGGGGAGGCTGTCTGAGCGTATCGGGGAGAAGGATGCAGGTCCCCTGCACCGCTGCGGGGGATCTGTATCTTAACCCCGCTGCCTGCCCGGCGCCCGGGACTGCATGTCCCGGGCGTCGGGCGCTAGAGCCCGAATATAGGCCGCACCCCCACTTTAAAAACTTAAAGTGGGGGAAAAAAGTGCGGCCTATATTCGAGCCAATACGGTATATGATTGCTAACAGCAATCACACTCCTATCATATCCAGGTTCTAGCATGTACTGGTTGCCTGGGCATGATAGGAGTGTGATTGCTGTTAGCAATCATATATATATTAATATTGTTATTATTATTGTTCACATGTGAGCTCAGCACTGGAGGCATAGAATCAGACATACAAATCCCGTATTTGCAGGTATACAATAATAATGTATGGAAACATAGCAAGAGATAAAACTACAGGCATAGATGACAGGTTGCACAACCCAAAGCCAGCCCTGGCATCCACACTTCCCACATAGAACCTGACCAGCACCCAGATTACACACATAGGACTTTCCATCTTTGTCCCCGAACAGCCCAGCCTGACTCAACTTTGTCCCCAAACAGCCCGGCCTGTGTCATCTTGGTCCCCAAGGCTCAAACATCCTGCTTGTGCCATCTTTGCCGTTCCACAAATCAATTATACATCTATCACTTTTACAGTCACTCACCAATTCACACTTTCATTCACATAATTAATTCACACAATCATCGTTGATCGCCTCCTAAACGCTTTTTAAACGGGCGTCCGCCGCCATACAATGTATGGCGGCTGTTGACGCCCTGGGGAGGGGCCAGACATGGCCCCCAATGCCGATCTCGGTTACTGAATGCCTCGACATCGAGGCATTACAGTAACGCCATTTAAGCGAAGAAAGTGATCGTTGATCACTTTCTAAGCTTATTTAATTTTATGACGGTTCAGGACCGTCAAAGGTCATTTAGTGACCTTCTTGTCATGACGGTCCTGAACCGGCAAAGGTCGCGAAGGGGTTAATAAAGTATTTTAAAAGTTTTTTTTTTTTTTCGTTTTTGGTCGCTCGCAGCCACTTTGGTGGCGCAATGGGCCACTTGACTAGACTTGCCCCCCAGGCCTTAGGCTGCCAGCCCTCCCCTGGGTGTAGGGGTATCAAAGAAACAGATGATACCATTTGTATCACTGATGTCAGTTTTAAACATTAAAAAAAAGTTCTAAAGGTATTTTTTAATAAAGAAAGATAGCATGAGTCTCCTTAAACAGTAACTAATTGGTATTGACCAAATATTTGTATATGCTTTAAGACAAGTAAAAATTTGGGGGTAGGGGAGGGTAGATGGTGAGAAGGGGGAGTAGGGAGAGGGTAGATGGTGAGAATGGAGGGTACGGAGAGGTTTGGGTGTAGGGAGATGGTTGGGGGTGGAGGGTTTCCCCGTAACAGATTCTCGCACCGGGGCCCTGAGGCTTCTAGTTACGCCCCTAGTTATGCTCTCATACTGTCTGTATCCTGCAGGTAGACCCAGCAGTGCTTAAAGTTGGAATCGGAGGAGCATATGACTGACATCATCAGGTGGGTAATACACATACAGTATAAACATAGGACAAGCATGGTAATCACTAAAGCTTCCACTCAGCCCATCACTACAGTGAAGGAAAACATTATTTGATCCCCTGCTGATTTTGTACCTTTGTCCACTGACAGACATGATCAGTGTAACATTTTAATGGTACGTTTATTTGAACATTGAGAGACAGAATAACAACAAAAAATCCTGACTAACGCACTTCTAATAAGTTATAAATTGATTTGTATTCTGATCAGTTAAATAACTATTTGATCCCCTATCAATCAGCAATATGTCTGGCTCCCATGTGTCTTTTATACAAGTAATGAGCTGAGATTATGCGCTCATCTTGTCACATGTCCACATAAGCAATTATTCAGATTCCAACCTCTCCACAATGGCCAGGATCCAAAGAGCTGTCCAAGGATGTCAGGGACAAGACTGTAGACCTACACAAGGCTGGAATGGGCTACAAGACCATAACCAAGCAGCTTGATGAGAAGGTGACAACAGTTTTTGCGATTATTCACAAATGGTAGAAACACAAAATAACTTTGTCTCCCTCGGTCTGGGGCTCCATGCAAGATCTTACCTTGTGGACTTTCAATAATCATGAGACTGGTGAGGAATCTACACAAGAGTATCTTGTCAATGATCTCAAGGCAGCTGGGACCATAGTCACCGAGAAAACAATTGGTAACACGCTACGCCGTGAAGGACTGAAATCCTGCAGTGCCCGCAAGGTCCCCTTGCTCAAGAAAACACATGTACAGGCCCGTCTGAAGTTTTCCAATGAACATCTGAATGATTCAGAAGAGAACTAACTGAAAGTGTTGTGGTGAGCTATTTGGCATCAACTCAACTTGCCGTGTTTGGAGGAGGAATGCTGCCTTAGACGCCAAGAACACCATCCCCATCGTCAACCATGGAGGAGGAAACATTATGCTTTGGAGGTGTTTTTCTGTTAAGGGGACAGGAAAACTTCACCTCATCAAAGGGGCGATGGATAGGGCCATGTACCGTCAAATCTTTGGTGAGAACCTCCTTCCCTCAGCCAAGGCATTGAAAATGGCTTGTGGGTGGGTATTCCAGCATGACAATGACCCAAAACAGATGGCCGAGGCAACAAAGGAGTGGCTCAAGAAGAAGCACATTAAGGTCCCATAGAAAATCTGTGGAGGGAGCTGAAGGTTTGATTTGTCAAACAAAACTGTTGTTATTCAGTCTCTCACTGTTCAAATAAAATTATAGACTGATCATGTCATTGTCAGTGGGCAAATGTACACAATCAGCAGGGGATCAAATAATTTTTTCCTTCACTGTAATCCTTGGATCCTCCAAGGCCACCTGAGACCGGGGCTCAAACTTACCAAATAGTTAACCTGTTAAATCTCAGGGGTTCTCTTTAGCCATGTGGGGTCTTTGGGGTTCGTCGGCAGTTAATCCTCTCTGCGTTTGATGAGCCGGGAATTCTGTATCAACCAAGTACCGTATTTGCTCGATTATAAGACGAGGTTTTCTTCAGAGCAATGCTCGTCAAAATACCCCTCGTCTTATAATCGGGGTTGTCTTATAATCAGACCTCAAATAGGCCTGACTATAAGACTAAGCTTCAGATCCCCCACAGCGCTACAGGGGACCTGGATGCTCTTGTCTGGTAAAACACCCCCCCAAACTTACCGGTGCTTCTAAATCCCTGGTCAGTCTACACGATTCGCATAGGCAATTCTGCTGCAGCCGGAAGGAGGTGCGGTTAGCAGCAGGGGTTGTCTGCGTCCAGACCTTCCCCGGCTCTCGGAGATCAGAGTTCCCCTCACCGGGGAATTCTTTCTGACAGCCGGGGAAGGTCTGTGCGATGGACGCAGACAACCCCCGCTGCTAACCGCACCTCCTTCCGGCTGCAGCGGAAGTTGCCTACGCGAATCGTGTAGACATCTACACACTGCCCCAGCTACACACCGGGGAGTCAGGAGTACCAGTAAGTTTGGAGGGGGGGGCTAAATGGGGGGGACATAAGGCATTACTGTAGGCAGAGTGCTCTGATATGCTTTTTAACCCCCTTTATGCCACTCTGCCACCAGAAATGCCTTTTAACCCTCTATACACCACTCTGCCTCCTGAAATGCCTTATACCTCCCTATATGCCACTCTGCCCCATAATATGCCTTTTAACCCCCTAAATGCCCCCTAAATGCCAGAGTGGCATATAGGGGTATAAGGCATTTCTGGAGGCAGAGTGGCACATAGGGGGTCAAAAGGCCTATCATGGGGCACAGTGGCACATAGGGGGCCAAAAGGCATATCATGGGGCATAGTGGCATTTAGAGGATTAAAATGCATATCATGTGGCACAGTGGCATATATATGGGGCAGATCTGCATAACTGGGGGGCAGATCTGCATAACTGGGGGGCAGGTTGGAAAATAAAAGGAAATAAAAACAATTAACATTTACTAGTAAAACTTTTTTCCTATAGGGTCATCTTATATTCAGGCTATTTCTTTTTTCCTAAATTAATATTCAGATTTTGGGGGGTCGTATTATAATTGGGTCGTCAGAAATTATCCTGGACAAGCTGAAAGGCTTTGCCACAGCATCCGGAAATGATTAAATGTTGTTTTTTTTAAAACTAATTTGGTAAAGATCCTTGGGTTGATGTATTAAGGCTCAGAAATGTAAGTTACCCTTCATAATGGTATAGTGGCCCTAAAGCTAATTCATACTAAGTCTGCTGTCACTGGAGTTCAGATGTAGATGTACAAAGTACTAGCTATTCCATCTTCTTAACATGTTGAGAAGATAGTGAGTAAGTATTTCTATAGGTGATCAGGTGATAAACACGCAATAGGTTGTAAGCTCCCTGCCAGTAAAATGTTGGTTAACTGGTATATATAATAAGACCCAGTAACCAATGTTTATTGGGTTTAATTATCAGAATAGGGATTATAAGGGGCTTCACCTCCCTCTCCCACCATGGGGGAATTTCCTGTCCTGGTTGCACAGAGTCCGCCAGCAAACCCGGCTCAACGAGACATATTGTGGATATATAGATATGATATACAACTGAATAAATGTGGACATGGAAGCTTTTTTACAATATTATTTAACATATTATGTCTGTTTCATTTTTCAGGTGATGGGAAGTCAGATGTCATGTAAGTACATTCTGAAGTAACTTTTTACTGTAATACACAAGACCCCATCATATTGTACCTTCTGTTATTTAGGGCTGCAACAACTAATCGATAAAGTCGATAATGATCGTTAATGAAAATCGTTGCCAACGAAATTCATTATCGATTGAATCGATTTTTATCGATTATAAAATGAGGGTTTTTTCAGAGCAAATAATCCGTTATAATCCTTTTCATTCAATGACTCAGAGCAGTTACTACTTACCAGTCCCTCCCTGCAGTCACTCTGACAACTGGCCCCGCCCCTTCCCCTCCCAGTCCCTCCCTGCAATAACACTGTCGATTGGTCGCGCCCATTTCCTATAGCGTCCACATGGCTCAGACATTCATCTAACTGTGAGTATAACATTAATATGTGGTTATTATTATGGTTGATGGGGTGTTAAGGGGTTAATTTAGGGGCAGTTAAGGTTGATGGGGTGTTGAGGGTTAATTTAGCGGCAGTTGTGGTTAATGGTGTGTTTAGGGGCAGTTATGGTTAATTGGGTGTTGAGGGTTAATTTAGGGGCAGTTTTGGTTGATGGGGTGTTGAGGGTTAATTTAGGGACGTTATGGTTAATGGGGTGTTTAGGGTTAATTTAGGGGCAGTTATGGTTGATGGGGTGTTGAGGGTTAATTTAGGGGCAGTTATGGCTGATGGGGTGCTTAGGGTTAATTTGGGGCAGTAATGGTTAATGGGGTGTTTAGGATTCATTTAGGGGCAGTTATGGTTAATGGGGTGTTGATTGTTAATTTAGGGTCAGTTATGGTTGATGGGGTGTTGAGGGTTAATTTAGGGGCAGTTCTGGCTGATGGGGTGTTTAGGGTTAATTTAGGGGCAGTTATGGTTAATGGGATCTTCAAGGTAAACTTAAGGGCATCTATGGTTGATGGGGTCGTTAGGGTTAATTTAGGGGCAGTTATGGTTGATGGGTTCTTTTGGATTAATTTAATGCTTATGATGGAGGGTTAATTCAATTAATTTAATAAGGTTAACTCAATTTGCAGTTAGATGTAAAGGGCGGCAAACTAAGGGGAAACTAAATCCTGGGGGCAGTGAAGATTAACCCAGTACTTATTTATAAAAGTATTGTGTCAGTGTGATGTGAATGGGTCTGTGAATCTATGAGGGCACTATGGCATATCTGGGGGTATAATTCATACTGGGGTATAAGGCATATCAGGGGGCACAGTGGCATATCTGGGGATATAAGTCATATAGGGTATATAAGGCATATGTGGGAGGCAGTGTGGCATATCTGGGGATATGTGGCATATCTAGAGGTATGTGACATCTGGGAGGTAGTGTGGCAATCCTGGGCTCAGATGTGCATAACTGGGGGGGGGCAGGTTGGGAAATAAAAACAAGAAATGCATTTTTATCAATGTTATTTTTTTATTCTGCCGTTTGTTTTTAACATCCAGTTTTTTTACATAAATGAAAAATGTACATTTATTTTTTTAATTGATTAATCCAAAAAAATAATTGGCCAACTAATCAGTTATGAAAATAATCATTAGTTGCAGCCCTACTGTTATTCAAACCCCAGACAGGGAACATATTGAGTTATTAAGGATGGTCTGCAGATCACAGTAAAGTCATCGGTTTTCATTAAAAACGATAGGAGTTCTCAGCGTTTGTTTGTTTCCTTGGGCAGAATGAATATATGATGGCGTCTAATAGCAAGGTGGTTGATGAATGAAAAAAGAACCCAAAAATATCATATTCATGTTACTTATTGCTTTGTATTTTTAGTTGAAGAAGAGCCTGCAGTGACTGTGTGGTGAGTATTTAGAGGGAAGATCTCAGTCCACATGGTCTGTATATAAACACAGAGGCCAGTTATTAATTCTCTCTATGGATATAGCTTCTCGAAAAAGCCTCTCTTTATTTTTACACGTCTGATAGAGAGGAAGAGCAACAATAAGTAAAGGTAAAGCAATTAATGGGAGAGGGAGATTATAGTTTAAGAACAGGAGAGAAGTAACCAGGGATGGAATATGTGTAGAGAGGGCGAGATATCGGGAATGTGAAACACGTGGGAGAGAACGCAGGAAAGGAGGGAGTAGAGAAGTAAGTAATGAACTCATGCTTTATTTCTTATTTCAGCAAACAGGGAAATACCCAGAAGAGGTAAACATTTTTTCACGTATAGTAACATATTCTTATATATACACAGAAGCTGGATACATTTTCATTATTCTGCGTTATTTCTAATGATAAACTGACCTTTATTTGCCCCCACAACCTCATGGCACCCTGCCCTATGGGTGCAGGCTTTATCAATATGTAATGTCCTAGTGCAAGGCCACTAACCCTTAATCTAACCGATAAAGGGGCTCCATGCATTTTTTTAATTTATTACATTAAACATACATTTTGGAAAGTATTCTTTTTTTTCTTCATTTTCTTCTTAAAGAAGCCCATTAGGACATATCAGTACGTCCTGACTTGCTGATCTTGGGAGATCACGCAGTCGTTAGAAGCCAGCTTTGTTGGCTCCCTGCAGCCCAATCGTGTTTAACAGCGCTCACTGTGAGACCTGGTACACCGTCGTACAAGGATTGCCTGAAATAAATAAATAAAAACCAACATTTTTAAAAAGAACCTTAGTCCTAACACTATACGTATTATAGTATATAGTATACAAAATCACTAGCCCCAAGCCCTAAACTATGTAATATAGGGTAATATGTAAAGCATGGATGCGGTTCTCTTAAACAAAGAAGAACTATGTATGTGGGGACCATAATCAGAAAATGCTGGTGAATATAAATTGTGTCATTGTTCAGCTGAGGCACCAACAGTACAGAAAGAACTTTAAGAAAAATATATGATTTCACCCTCACAGTTATTTTCTGCGATCCAGGCGCATCCCCTCTTCGACGAGCCTCGGATGTGGAACCCCCTCTGCTGCTAGCGTTGTCAGGATCCTTGATCCGCATACCTCTTTTTGAGTTCACAAAATAATAATAAAACACACAGGAGACCGAAATTTAGTGGGAAAGTGTATGGCCACAGCGCTTTATTAGTTTGTTTAAGAAAACAGTATTCAAATGTTAATACGCGTCAAACGCTGCTTGGTGCTATCTCTGTCAAGCAATACACCTTGTAAAAACAGTAAACGTTTAGTCATAAGACCGCCTTAAAATATTCATAAAACATATGGCAACAAGCCACTGTAACCAATGCCGACATTACTCCCACCTGCCGTAAGCCTACATTGGCAGACAGACTGGCATAAATCACATTACGTTATCAAAGGGACCCTGCCCTAGGGAAAACAATACAACTTACTGAGGCGTACCTCCACCTCACTATTGACGAACCGTCTCCAAAACATTAATTAACAGGAACCACACAAACAAAAACCGCCTATCAAAATACATCAAGATGACCGAAACAACAGGGAGAGAGGGACGCGCCAGGAACAAGGGGAGGGCGTCCAGTTTATATATTTATATATATATATATATATGTACCGCACCTTTCTGTTGCCCATTCCCTGCCTCCACTACACCACATGGTTTCTAAGGATAGGCTGTTCACTTTAGCTTGCCCCGGTCATGCAGTTCGTTTTGGCCTCTGGGGCTTTCTAGATCAGAAGGGTTCAGCATTGTTGCAGGCAGAGGCGTATATAGGGTATGGCAGCCATGGCACGTGCCATGGGCGCCATCTCAAGGGGGGCGCCGGTGAGCAGCTTTTAAATGCCGCTCACCGGCATTTTTTTTTTTTTTTTGATGCGGAGGAGAGAGAGGGGCGCCTAGCAACCGCTCGGCGCCCCTCATTCTCCTCCACGAGCCCTCTACCCCCGTCCCGGTGCCGGCATTTCATGCAGAGCGCCGCAATATGCCGGCATTTTGCGGCGCTCTGCATGAAATGCCGGCACCAGCGAGCGGCTTTTAAACACTGATGCGGAGGAGAGAGAGGGGCGCCTAGCAACCGCTCGTCGCCCCTCGTTCTCCCCCGCATCAAAAAAAGAAGACAGCGTTTAATAGCCGCTCGCTGGTGCCCGCTGCTTCACTGCTGGGCGCCGAAATATGACGTCATATAACGGCGCTCAGCAGTGAAGCAGCGGGCACCAGCGAGCGGTTCAGGAAGACAGAAGTATCGTCCTCCCGTCGCTGGACTTCAAGGTGAGAGGGGGGAGAGAGGGAGTTAAAAAGTGATGAGGGAGGAAGGGAGGGAGTTAAAAAGTGATGAGGAAGGGAGGGAGGGAGTTAAAAAGTGATGAGGAAGGGAGGGAGGGAGTTAAAAAGTGATGAGGGAGGGAGTTAAAAAGTGATGAGGAAGGGAGGGAGGGAGTTAAAAAGTGATGAGGGAGGAAGGGAGGGAGTTAAAAAGTGATGAGGAAGGGAGGGAGGGAGGGAGGGAGGGAGGGAGTTAAAAAGTGATGAGGAAGGGAGGGAGGGAGTTAAAAAGTGATGAGGAAGGGAGGGAGGGAGGGAGTTAAAAAGTGATGAGGAAGGGAGGGAGGGAGGGAGGGAGTTAAAAAGTGATGAGGAAGGGAGGGAGGGAGAGAGTTAAAAAGTGATGAGGAAGGGAGGGAGGGAGTTAAAAAGTGATGAGGAAGGGAGGGAGGGAGTTAAAAAGTGATGAGCAAGGGAGGGAGGGAGGGAGTTAAAAAGTGATGAGCAAGGGAGGGAGTTAAAAAGTGATGAGCAAGGGAGGGAGGGAGGGAGTTAAAAAGTGATGAGCAAGGGAGGGAGTTAAAAAGTGATGAGCAAGGGAGGGAGGGAGGGAGTTAAAAAGTGATGAGCAAGGGAGGGAGGGAGTTAAAAAGTGATGAGCAAGGGAGGGAGGGAGGGAGGGAGTTAAAAAGTGAAGAGCAAGGGAGGGAGGGAGGGAGGGAGTTAAAAAGTGATGAGCAAGGGAGGGAGTTAAAAAGTGATGAGGAAGGGAGGGAGGGAGTTAAAAAGTGATGAGGATGGGAGGGAGGGAGTTAAAAAGTGATGAGGGAGGGAGTTAAAAAGTGATGCGGGAGGGGGTTAAAAAGTGATGAGGGAGGGAGAGGGGGTAGATATAAGTAAAGAGTGTGCATTAATGTGTGGATGCATTGAGTGAATGAGAGAGAGCATGAGTTAATATGTGAATGTATTGTCTGAATGAGGGAGAGCATGAGTTAATGTGTGGATGAGTTGCCTGAATGAGGGAGAGCATGAGTTAATGTGTGGATGAGTTGCCTGAATGAGGGAGAGCATGAGTTAATGTGTGGATGAGTTGCCTGAATGAGGGAGAGCATGAGTTAATGTGTGGATGCATTGAGTGAATGAGGGAGAGCATGAGTTAATGTGTGGATGAGTTGTCTGAATTAAAGTGTGAATTAGTGAGTGACTGTAAAAGTGTTTGTGTATCATAGATGTATAATTGTGGAAGGGCAAAGATGGCACTAGCAGGAGGTTTGAGCCTTGGGGACCAAGATGGCACAGGCAGGGTGTATATGGGACAAAGATGGCACTGGCCGGACTGTTTGGGGACAAAGTTGACTTGTGCTGGGCTGTTTGGGGACAAAGATTGCAAATCTTATGTGTGTTATCTGGGTGCTAGTCGGGTTCTATGTGGGCAGTGTGGACGCCAGGGCTGGCTTTGGGGTGTGCAACCTGTGATCTATGCCTGTAATTTAGGGGTTTTTTAAATGCCTTTAATGCCCTGTTTTTATGTGAATTCCAATTGATCTTTACCTGCAAAGATGGGTTTTTGTGTTATTCTGTAGATCCATATCTGCTATGCTATGTTTCCATACATTATTTTTGTGTACTTGGAAATACAGGGTTAATATGTCTTATTCAGTTGATCTATACCTGCGATGCTACGTTTCATATATTATTATTGTATACCTGCAAATACAGGATTTGTATGTCTGATTCTGTTTATTTGATATATACCTTCAGTGCTGAGATCAGCAGTGTGTGTTTTTTCAGTGGTATGATTTAATGGTGGAAATTATTAATGCCCCCCCAGTTTGACTGTGGTATCTTGTGTGCCCCCCTTAAATATTGTTTCTAGAGTCGCCACTGTTCCCTACACACATGTTAACAGCCTGCGCCTGCGCCTGCCCCCCTCCTCATCGCAGCCCTTATGAAACCAACAACATGGGCTGTTTCACAACAAGGGAGGGCAGCCCAGAGACAGCCAATGGGAGGCCACCCCTGCCGGTCACGTGAGCACACACTTTATGTAATGTTGCCGCACATGTTATGTCAGGGGCTCTTTGTGCTTCTTCTTCTTCCCACTTTGTCTCCGCCGGAGTCCGGATCCGCTGCATGCCAAGCGGGGGTGGAGTGTTACCCTCCTGTGACCCATGGATGTCTTTAACTGCCCCTCCTGCCAGCAGGCCCTCTGGGACCCTGTAACTGTAAGATGCGGTCACTCTTTCTGCAAAAGGTGCTTGCGGGGGCCAGCAGTGGACAGGTGCCACATTTGCAAGCAGAAGCTGAAGCCCAGGGGTGCCCAGGAGCTGAAATGTAACACCCTTTTATGCAACTTGCTGGAGAAGTGCCTGCAGAGCGAAACCAGACTGAACAGGGTGAGAAGCGACCTGCGCGATTTGCTCTCACTCCAGGACCACGAAGAGGCAGCAAAAGTGGCCTCCAGAGGAGTTGCGATGGGTGAGTTTCTGTAGGAGGTCCCATGGGGGGCATTTAAATGTCTATATGTGATCCTCATGATGATATAAGAGTAGATCATATATCACATTATATATGATCATTGCTATTATATACCGGGATTAACTCATCCATAGCCAGCGCATATTGAGTTTCTGTAAAATTGTGGACAGTGATCATTATCAATGTGTTTCTGTATTTTAATGGCCTGTTGTATGATTATTATTATTATTTATTGTTGTATATAGCGCCATCATACATACGCTGGTGGCAGCGTGTTAGGTGCCTGCCGCCGTCGCACTGTTACGTGTCTATGTAGGATGCCATCCTGAAAATGGAACGTAAAAACCTTTTTTGTTACTTAAAATATTTGTACTGGTGGTTGATCTGTGCCTTCCTACCATTAGACTGGGCTTAGAGGGTCTTTCAGGTGTTGAAATGTCTGCCCAGAGCCCAGCAATGCATTAAAGTGCAGAACCTTCTTAGATGGAGAGGGGAAATGACGGAAGTAGAGGCGCATGTCCAAGACTGGACTCATCTCTGATAGCCTCAGGTCAGTTGAACCATCAGACGTGACATCAGTGCCAGTTAGGCATACCTTGGAGATCTTCTTTAGTCAGCTGACTGCAACTATTTAGGTATTAACCCTTTAATAGCACGTCAAGAAGATTCTTTGGAGTGATTTGCCAAATTGTAAGACTTGTCATTTTTTTTAAAGATGCGCTTAACTGAGTCACCTGCATTCAAGCAGGGATATCATCCATAACATACTGGTATCAAAAGCACCAAGTAGGGGTCTTATGTATGATCACAGCAGTGTAGAATAGGACAGAGTCAGTTCCAGACCGTGTGATCTGGAGATTTTACTCCTTCATCCGGAGACGCTGATATTTGGGCAACAAACCACGGACTCCGGGTCAAACCTTAAGAGTTCCCAGCTAGGCTCTTACAAGAATTATGGGGCTCATTCATTCTTTGGTGCAAAATTGGACGTTTGGGTGAGAGAGGGAACGTTCCTTGTCTCTCACCCTGCTCTGCGGACGCTGACATATTTAGATTTACGAATGTTTGCCATGTTAGGTTTTTTTTATGTTCTGTCCAATAGCAGATTATCTAAAATCATAGCTACCTGTGGAGTAGGAGGAACGTAAACCAGTTCTGGGTGGATCGAGGAGCACCTGTGAACGCTGTGTGTCTGCTTATGACAGCTTGACAAAGGCCCTGTTTGGCCGAAACGTTGCTTTTGTTTGTTTTCGCTTAATAAAGTGTCCTAGAGACTGGAAGCTGTTTGGAGTGCTGGGATTCCTTTTCTTTGTTTGAATGCTTATGACACGGTTTGAGTAATAAGCAGCATTTAACGATAAGTAATTAGCGAGATCTTTAACCTGAGAGTCAAGCCCTGGATATTAAGAGGAAGGGCTGCATGACTGGGCCTAGTCTAACAGAAAGCTTGTTGCCAGTCCTTAGGGGGTCAGATAAAGGACACCCTATGGGGTTCCCCGGCTGGTTGGGTGGGGTTTTTTGGCTGTCTATTTAGGTGACCCCTTTTTCCCGCCGCTGGTCAGATACTTTGACCAGCGCTTAAAGCAGTGAATCCCCGCCCTCCCTCCCCTTTTTTTACTTGTCTCCTTCTTAATTTTATTTTAGCTATGGCGGATGTTTTGAGATAGGTATGCTGTGTTTTATTGGTTGTTATACCATTCAGTTATGTGTATTTCAGTTTCTCCACGGGTTCAGTCCCTGGGGGAACTTTAAAGGGTAGGGTGTTCCGACCCAGCGGTCTCCGCATGGTATTTGGCGGGATATCCCTACGAAATGTTATCTGGTTTTAAAATGTGATGTATGCATAACCTATCTCATATCTTCTTTTATTTCTTTATTTGTCACAGTAATAAAGCGCTGTGGCCTTACACTTTTCCAACGACCTCATGTCTCACGTGTTTTATTTTATGTATTCAGCTGTATGTTATAGATAGTGCCCGAGTCATGCTGTTGGTAGCTACTGAATACTTCAAAGCAGTCTGGTGACACTTTCCCGAACATCCAAGAGGGAGTCACTGGGTTCTGTCTATGAGACACATATAGTGCTACATGTAGTATGGGCGATCAGACCTACTTCCACATTTCTGGGTGACAGATGGTGCCCTTCTGTGGCACCTGGACCAAGAGCCGGAGCTAGGCCCTTTTGCACCCGAGGCAACAATGAAAAATTGCACCCCCCAGCTATTTTTTTTTTACAGAGGTTGTTTAATTTACACTGCCCTTACACACACCTGTCCATAAACACACAAACACACATACACGTTGCCTTTACACACACCTGTTCATTATCACGCATATACGCATACACTGCCCTTATACACAACTGCCCATAAACACACATATATGCATACACTGCCCTTACACACGACTGCCCATAAACACACACATACACTGCCCTTACACGCGACTGCCCTCACACACACACACCTGCCCATTAATATGTATATACACATACACCAGCTTACAAACATACAAATACCTACACTGCCCTTACACACGCACACACACCAGCTTACAAACACACACCTGCCCTTTAACACGTGTATACACATACACTGCCCTCACACTCCCCTACATTTACACACACACATATACACACACACATATACACACACACCAGCTTACAAACACAGAAATACCTACACTGCCCATACACACACACGCTGCCCATACACACACACACACTGCCTATTCACACAGACACACACATGCTGCCCATACACACACATGCTGCCCATACACACACACGCTACCAATACACACACACACACACTGCCCATACACACTGCTCATACACACACACACTGCTCATACACACACACACATATTGCCCATACACATACACACACACTGCCCATACACACACACCAGGTTACAAACACACACACATACACAGCACTTACACACACACCAGCTTACAAACACACACATATACACAGCCCTCACACACACACACCAGCTTACAAACACACATCTATACACAGCCCTTTCTCTCATCTATTACTTTTCTCATCTTCCATCATCTTCTATCTTCCATCCTGTGGTGGGAGCTCGAGGTCTGTCACTCCAGGCCTCTGCTTGACATCATATCCCGGAGCTCTGCATCATTTGCCGTCGCATAGTGGTTAGGGAGAACGGAAGACGAGGTCTGAATAGGGAGCGTGAGGTCTGTCAAATGTTGGGCCGGTTTGAGGGGGATTGTGATATCCCCAACCAGCCCTGCTCATCGGACACCTCCACCCCAGACCAGTGCTGATGGTGCCTGGGTGCGCACTGCCCACGGGGGCGCCTGATGAGCAGGGCTGGATGGGGAGAGCACAATCGTGCAGTCCCCTGAAGACCGGCACAGGGGAGGGGGCCTTTCTGGTCGCCCTCTCCCAAATAGAAATGCTACTGTCCGTGATCTCCCCAAGCAGACCTGCAGCTTCTGATCGGGCAGCTGTGCGCCCCCTCGCAGGTGCGCCCAAGGCGAGTGGCTCACTCGCCTCACCCTTGCTACAGCCCTGCCTGGACCAGGAGAATGCCAGCTGTCACTCCAGAAAATATGGTGTCCTCCAATGAAAGTAGGTCCCAATGTAATGTAAGAAAATACCCGCAATGTATAAGTAGGTTGGACCCCCACCCACTAGGGGCCACAAAAAAACCCCTTCATGCCTGGTCATACACAGAAGAACTCTACATTGGCATTGAGAACCGTAGCCATAATGGACTACATACATTGGGAATTAAACAATTCTATTGCCATAGCAACAATTAATAATAATTTATTATCATTCAAGAATTATTTCAAAACTGTATGTATATTTAGTTACAAAAGTATATTGAGTAGAGTACGTTGAATATCGACACATGTAACATTCAATGTAATTATGTTGTAGGCGCAACATATTAAACACTGGCTAAATTTTCCTCCATTTAGCTGCTTGAAGATCTCGGTTTTCCGGGGGCCTTCATCTCCTGAAGAGCTGTTAGACGAGGTCTCTCATTACTTGAAGTCGTCCAGTCCAGACGTCGCTACCCTCATAGCTCCTCTAAAAGCTGCATCCATTGATTCATGTGGCACAATAGCGAATGTGAAGGTAACGTTAAGTTTTGGTATGATTGGGATATAGCCATTGAAATACTGCAGGTTTACCTTACCAGGAGACATACGAAAATCACAAACAGTAGGAACCAAATTCATAACTTACCTCTGGCTCAGGGGGCATAAGATTGAAATGTTGAAATGTTGAGATACATCTGATGTCATCAATACAATGTGAGCCAGGAGAAAGAGTCAGAGCAAGCTATAGGTAAAGGACCATATTTTAAATTTAGTTTCAGAGGGTATGCAGAGCTAGTGGAGGGACTGGCACAGTGGGACAGCTAATGATGGGACAGGGACTAATACTCACCGTACCCTTGTCTTTAGACAACGTCACATATTATATGACTCCACTTATTGTACCTCCCCTTTTATTATACTGTAAAGCGTAACATAGATGCACAAACACGTAGTAAAAAATAAATATGCGTACATATACATTGTACTGTGAAAAAGTATTTCCACTCTTTCCCATTTTTTCTGGCTTTTGCACATTTGTCACATTGGAATGTTTCAGATCATCAAACTAATTTTAATATTAAATAAAGTCAACTCCAGTAAAACACAAAATGCAGTTTTCAAATGAAGATTTTATGTATGGGAGGAAAATAAGCTATCCTACTCAACCTGGCACTATGTGATAAAGTAATTGCCCCCTTACTTATTGAATCAATTAATTAACCAAATTTAAATGATAATTGGGTTTAATTTCACTAGACACCCCCAGACATGATTACTCCCAGCCCTGCTGAATCTAAATATCAATTAAATAGAAAGTGATGTAGGCTTAAAGATCTCAGAAAGCAGCACATGATGCCACGATCTGAAGAAACTCAAGAGCAAAGAAGAAACAAAGTCATTGACATCTATCAGTCTGGAAATCATCCAAAGCAATTTCTAAGGCTCTGGGACTCCAGCAAAGCACTGTGAGAGCCATTATCTACAAATGGAGAAAACGAAAAAAAATAACACAAACTCTTGTCTGACATTTGCCAAAATACATCTTGATGATCCTCAAGACTTTTGGGATAATATTCTGTGGACTGATGAGTCTAAAGTGGAATTTTTTTGAAAGACATGCTTCCTGGTAAATCTGAAGTAAATCTTAACACAGCATTCCATAACATCATACCAACAGTCTAACACGGTGGTGGTGGTAGTGTGGTGGCCTGGGACTGCTTTGCTGTTTCAGGACCTGGGCGACTTCCCATAATTGATGACGCCTGAAGGAGAATGTCCAATCATCAGTTTGTGACCTAAAGCACAAGCGCAGTTGGTTATGCAGCAGGACCATGTTCCGAAGCACATAAGCAAGTCCACCTCTTAATGGCTCAAAATAAACAAAATGAAGGTTCGGTGCTACCAAGTCAAAGTCCTGACTTAAATCCGTAGGTAATGCTCGAAAACCTTCCAATGTGGCTGAATTAAGCCAAGAAGAGTCACCAATATTAATAATAATATTGCTATTTATTGCAAATGTTTGATTGCACTTTTTGCGCAAAGGATGGCAACCAGTAATGGCATTATTTTTTCACATGAGTAAAAAAGGTTTTGATGAACTCTTTACCTTCAATAAATAAAATAATGATTTAAAAGCTGCATTTTGTGTTTATAAATTGTTTTATATTAACATGTAAATATGACAAGAAAGGAGAAATTGAAGAAATTAGGTAAATACCGTATTTTCTCTAGTTTTTTTCAGAGTAAATGGTCTGAAAAATATCCCTCGTCTTATATTCGTTATAATCAAACCTCAAATAGAGATCTGACTACAAGACTAAGATCCATATTCCCCGCAGCGCTGCAGGGGACTTGAATCCTTCTCTCTGGCAGCCAGTGGCTTCTATGACAGAGCGCAGGCATCACATGACCTTCCAGTGCTCCACCAAAGAAGCCGTGGCACTTTTTATTAACAGAGCAATTCTCTCTTCTGCATGTGCTCTGGCAGCTCTTATAACATGCTTTTCTTCTTTCTGCCTAATCTTATAGATCTGTCTGTCTTCCTAACTTTGCTTTTCTTTGTATTTACTAAATGCTTCTTGTTTTTTACTATTCTGGCCACTTCTGCGGAGTATCACAGTGTTTTCTTTAAATTTTGCTCTTACTGACCAGCCTAATAAAACTTTATGTTACCTTCAATAATTGAACTTTTAAATAATCTCATTCCTCCTGTACTCCATTAAATGGCACCAAGTAACTTTTTTACACATTTTCTCATTTTAGAAAATTCAGCAAGGGTGTGGGGTCATTAGGGTGACCAAATTTGCCTTGTTTTCCAGGACACATATAATTTTTACATATTGCTGACCAAACCTGCTGTATGGGGCATCCTTTTATCTGTGCTGGCGGCATCAATACACAAGGGGGCAGCTGGGGCCATTACTTAAATCAATACTAAAAGGAGGGGCTGGCTGGGGGCAAAAACACAAAAGGGGGGTCAACGACAAAGAATTGTGGGAAAAAAACATTGTTTTTATTGTTGTAGCTTAGCCCATCCAGATGTGTGACAGAGCCTGTCCAGGTGTGTGTGTGTTTGGGTGTTAGTTTGGCAGAGCCTTTCCTGTGTTTGGGTGTCGATGTGGAAGAGGCTGTCCTGGTGTGTGTGTCAGTGCGGCAGAGCCTGTCCTGGTGTGTGTGTGTTTGGGTGTCAATGTCCTGGTGTGTGTGTTTGGGTGTTGGTGTGGCAGAGCCTGTCCTGGTGTGTGTGTGTGTCAGTGTGGCACAGCCTGTCCTGGTGTGTGTGTTTGGGTGTCGATGTGCCAGAGCCTGTCCTGGTGTATATGTCTGGGTGTTGGTGTGGCAGAGCCTGTCCTGGTGTGTTTGTCGGTGTGGCAGAACATGCCCTGGTGTGTGTGTTTTTGGGTGTCAATGTGGCAGAGCCCATCCTGATGTTTGGTTGTTGATGTGGCAGAGCCTGTCCTGGTGTGTGTGTTTGGTCATCCGTTTCCTGGCACTGTAGAAATAAATGTAACTATTTAATTTTTACCATTTCAGAGATAAAGCACCCTCCTTTGTAGATCACTTCAAAGGACAAACCTTTCCAGGCCCAACAATCAGTGAGAGGAGAAGTAAAGTTATTGTGTTATTTACTCTATTTCAATCTGCATATTTTATTAAAATTGATTAGTGACTTCAGGCACCCTGTGTATGATGACTTTTTTAGTGTACTGATGTACTCCCAATCCCATCACATTAGATTATATCCTATATTATCTGCCTAGCACTGATGTCATCTTATCCAGTACACATGGATGCTGAGGAGTTAAGCTTCTGTCTATTGATTTTATTTCTATAAAAAAGGCCCACCAAAATCCTCAGCACCAGGCCCATGATGATCTTAATCCAGCCCTGCCAATAACTAATACATAAAGATTTTTGTATATTGTATATTTTTCATTTTTTAGAGTCAATTACCAGCCCCTGGCAAGTATGTCTTAATGGGAAATAAGATTAAAGCGATTAAAGGGAAATGCTCTGAAAAATACCCCTTGTTTTATAATCCAACCTCAAATAAGAGTAAGATCCAGATCCCTGCAGCGCTACAGGGGACCTGGATCCTTGTCTCTGTCAGCTGGTGGACGTCTGCGCAATGTGCCGGGACTCCTATGACGGAGCGGCAACGTGACATAATATTTGGGTCAACATAGAAGTAAAGTCATGCAGTAAGAAAAAAAATGATATAGCTGTATTATTCCAAAAGAAAATGAAGCCTTTAGTCAGTTGATACACTTTATTACGCTAAAATAGAAATACATATAAAGTAACAAAAGCTTTTAAGACCTCACTTGTCACTTATTTTGTGTGATTTATATTTATATGAATTTCTGATGTTAAGTATTTCTTTTTCTTTCTAAATATCTTACAGGGAGGAAAGAAGAAAAAAGACAAGCATTAGAAGAACAAAAGTGATACAATGTTGCTGGAACATGCATTTAACAAACCTCCATTATACTTATTAATGCGCTTCTGCATGTGTGTTTGTAAATGGTCTGCAATGTATATACTGATCTTTACTTAAAGGTCATGGGTTTTCAGAAAAAAACCTTAAACAAACTTGTTGAAGTATTCCAATATCTTATGAAATATACCGAGTACCTGTATATAGACTCTATACAATCGTCTACAGCCTAGGGCTGAATATTGAGCAGACTGAGGGATCTATCAGGAAATAACACGGGGGCTCAATATAGAAAACAGAGGGGGGGGTATCAAAGAAACATTTACATAAATAAAGGCGTTTCACAATGTATCAGAGGGAAGTTCGTGAAATCAAGGAGCTGAAACCACAACTCTCCTGACAAGCCTTCTGTTGGTGAATAATTACAAACAGCAGACTAATGAAGCCCATGGAGCAGCGCAGCTTAGGCGGAGTGGGCCTTGACAGAGCTAGGTGGTGTGCAAAAAGGAAGGATTTTAATTTAATTGGCTTAGAGTTGTTATGGGTGGGGTTATTAAGAGGGTATATAAGTGGCAACCATTTTGTAACTGTCACTTAACTGCTTATCCAAATCCTGGTTGTTCTGTATTGAGCAATTTGGTTCGGAGAGGCTTTTGCTTTATTTTTCAGATGGAGCGGGAAATTGAGGAGATTCTGGAGGGGCTTCGGATGGCTTTGAGGGAGCGTGGTACCGGTTGGCTGAGGGAGCAGTTGGCACCTGTGTTGGACGCCGTGGAGGTTCCTTCGTCGGGTCGGCCTGTGCGGTGCACACGGCCTCCGGAGCGCCTGAGTCCGGAGCTGTCATCTGGTGGACGTCGGGTCCGGAGCCGTTCGGGAGACAGGCGCGACGAGAGCGTTGGAGGCCGGAGCGGAGCTGGTGTTCGTGGGAGTGGTACTTCGCGGGCGCTCCGCGGTTTTCAACGGGCCCTGGCGGAACAGCAGCGGTTGGAGGTCGACATGGCTGGTGTGGGTCGCGGCTACGTTGGCAGGTATGCGGAAGCGAGTGCGGCGGGCCCCGGGAGGTCGAGGGGTGCTGTTAGGTCAGCGGGGGGTGAGACAGGCGGCAGCGTGGTTGGCGGTGCGTCTGCCCCTGAGGTGCGCAGTGGCGGGAATTCTCCGTCGTGTTCGTCGGAGGAGGAGGGAGCGTTGAGGGTTAGTGGCAGCCCCCGAGCGTTTTCGGCGGGCCTTCGGTGCGGTGAAGGTGCCGTTTCTGCGGCTGAGCAGCTGACTGGGGGTGATGAGAGTTTTGCGGCGGGCCTCGGGCGGTCCCGTGGTGCTGTCTCTGGTTTTACGGCCACTTTGTTGGGCCGGGCGCAGCGTGTGACGCAGGATGTTGGGTTGTCGGTTGGGGAGGCTAGTTTTAGGCAGGTGGGCCACGGTGGCCGCACTTTGGGGTTGGAGAGTCAGGTGCAGGATGTGGTTTTTCTTAGGGATAGTATCGAGGCGCTGTCTTCGTCGGGGGGTTTAGGTAGAGGTTTGAGTAGGGCTTGTGATAGGTCTAGGTCTCCCAGTAGGAGTCCGGGGAGGGAGGTTGGGGATGTTAGTGGTTTTCGGTCTCGGATTCCTGTTCGGCGTGGTTCGTTTGTTCGTGGGGAATCTTTTTCTGTGCCTCGTGTTTTATCTCCTTCTAGGTCTTGTGGTGCAGACGGAGGTCATGGCTTGGGTCCTCAGCGACGTCCTTCTGCGGCGGCTGGGGGTGATAGGAGTGCGGCCTTGCCAAGAGATTCTCATGATGGTGGCGGCCAGGATGCAGCCTCGGGGCTTGGAGCTACAGCCAGGGGTTCCGGTGGTGAGTCTAGCACTATGGTTGAAACACGAAAATTGTTAGACGGTTTGAAGGGTTTGTTGGGGTCTCTGCAGAAGGGGTCTCAGGTGGGTTCTGGTTGTGGTCAGGTGTGGTCACCGGTTGGCTCTGGTGTGGGAGCAGGCGGTGCGGTAGTTGTGTCAGCAGTGGAAGGAGTGGATAGTGGTGAGGCTTTGGTCTCGGGGGCTTCTTCGGTTAGTGTCGAGAGGGCAGAATTGACAGGTGGGATTCCTGATTCGGCTAGGCAGAATGCCTATGTTTCTTTTGCTGGCCCCCTGGGGGTTCATCTGAAGCAGGAGGTTAAGGATAAGATTTGGAAGGGGGATTTTGTGGAGATATTTTCTTTGTTGCCTTTGGAGGAGTTTATAGATTTGAAAGAGGAGGATAAGAAGGATGCTAAGAAGGAGGAGGAGGAAAAGAAAAAGCGTTATAGGAAGATTCCTAAGTCGTTTGGTAACTGGTTGAGGGCATTTTGTATATTGGCTAGTGTTCTTGGGGAGAAGTCGCCTAATTTGTGCTCTCCTCTTTTTTGTTACTTGGATGGTATTTGGGAAGCGTATAGGACGTATGGGGGTCTGGCGTGGTGGAAATACGACGAGCAGTTTAGGCAGCGGTTGTCGGCTAATCCAGGTATGCGGTGGGACCAGATGGACCTGCCATTATGGATGAAGCTTATGATGGCGCAGAAGGCGCAGCCCTTTCAGTCGGGGGCCGGCACGGGCGGGCACAGTTCCGCGTCGGCCGTCAATAGGAAAGGTTTTTGTTGGCTGTTCAACGACAGCCATTGTAAGTGGGGGTCTGCTTGCAAGTTCAAGCATGAATGTTCCGGTTGTGGGGGTGCCCATAGTTTCACAAAGTGTTTCAGGAAGGGAAAATCTGGGGGAGTATCGGGAACTACGTCTTCCGGGTCCGGGGCCGCTTCCTCTGGGGCTAACCCCGGTGAGGTTAAACGCGATGCGGCCCTGGCTAAGCCGCTACGGTAATCGTGATGCGGCGCAGTTGTTGTTTGACGGTTTTCGTTATGGGTTTTACATTCCTTTTTCTGTTCGGCAATTTCGAAGTTGTAATCGGAATTTGAAGTCGGTTTTGGAGTTTCCAGAGGTGGTGAGGGACAAGTTGGCGAAGGAAGTCTCTTTGGGCAGGATGGCGGGTCCTTTTTCTTCTCCCCCTCTGGCTAATTTACGTTTGTCACCGTTGGGGGTGGTTCCTAAGAAGGAGGTTGGGAAGTACAGGTTGATCCATCACCTGTCATACCCGAAGGGTTTGTCGGTGAACGATGACATTGATGAGGTGTTGTGTTCCGTTTCCTATGCATCATTTGACCAGGCTGTCGAGTTGGTTAGGAAGGCGGGCCCTAATGCCCTTATGGCTAAGGCGGATATTGAATCGGCATTTCGTTTGTTGCCGATTCATCCGGATTGTCATCATTTGTTGGGTTGTTATTTTGAGGGTCAGTACTTTGTCGACTTGTGTCTCCCTATGGGTTGCTCCATCTCTTGTTCTTATTTTGAGAAGTTCAGTTCGTTCATTGAATGGGTGGTCAGGATGGAGGCAGGGAGTCGGTTTTTGGTTCACTATCTGGATGACTTTCTTTGTGTGGGTCCGTGCGGATCGGGGGAGTGTGGTTACTTGTTACGGATGTTGGAGTGGGTGGCCGGGTCGTTTGGTGTTCCGCTGGCTGCGGACAAAACCGAGGGTCCCACTACCTGTTTGAGTTTTTTGGGCTTGGAAATTGATTCGGTTGCGGGTGAATGCAGGCTGCCGCAAGATAAGCTGCGGGCGCTTAGGGAGGTGGTTCACGAGTTTCGTGGTGTTCGGAAGGTAACCCTGCGGCAGTTGCAATCCTTGATTGGTCGTTTGAACTTTGCGTGTAGGGCCATACCCATGGGCAGGATTTTCATTCGGAGTTTGTCAAGGGCCACTTCGGGCGTCCAGTTGGCGCATCATTTTGTACGGGTTTCGGCAGCTATGAGAGCTGATTTGGAGGTGTGGGAGGTGTTTCTGCGACACTTTAATGGTACGGTGTTTTTTCGCAGGGAGTCGGTGTCCGCCGAAGAGTTGGAACTTTATACTGACGCTTCGGGGAGTGTTGGTTTTGGGGCGTATTTTCAGGGCCATTGGTGTGCGGAACGTTGGCCGGATTCTTGGAGGGATAGTCCGCTCATGCGCAACTTAGCGTTTTTGGAGTTTTTTCCTTTGGTGGTCGCCTTGTCCTTGTGGGGCGATTCGTTTCGTGATAAGAAGGTGGTGTTTTTCTCGGATAATATGGCAGTGGTTCATGCCGTAAATCGGCTGTCGGCTTCTTCTATTGCAGTGGTTCGGTTGTTGCGGAGGTTTGTTCTGCTCTGTATGTCTCTTAATGTGGTGTTTCGGGCGGAGCATGTTCCGGGCTTTTTAAATGTTATAGCGGATTCCCTGTCTCGTTTTCAGTGGGATCGGTTCCGCGAGGTGGCGCCCGGGGCTCAGGATTCGGGTCTGGTCTGTCCGGACGAGATGTGGCAGTTAGGGACGAGTTGCTTGCTGGAGGCGTGAGGGCATCGTTGGCGCCGGTAACGTGGTCGGCTTATGGTAAGGTTTGGGCCGATTGGGACAGGATGGTTTCCTGCGTGGGGTCTAAGTACGGCGGCGGAACAGCTGGATGTGCTGTTGTGGTTTCTGTTTGATTTGGTTTCAAAGGGGGCTTCCCCCGCGGTCTTGGGAAGGAATATGTCTGCCTTGGCGTTTTTGTTCAAACTTAAGGGTTGGAAGGATCATACTAAGGAATTTTTGGTTCGCCAGGCTTTAAAGGGATTTCGGAGGCGGGTTGGTGTTGGTGACACTAGGCGCCCGGTTTCTGTGCAGGTGTTGCAGAAGGTGTTGGATGTTTTGCCATTGGTGTGTTTTTCAGTTTATGAGTCCAGGTTGTTTGGGTTGGCGTTTATTTTGGCGTTTTTCGGAGCTTTCCGGATAGGGGAGCTGGTGAGTAGGAGTCGGGCTGGAGGTGGGGGTCTTCAGAGGTCTGACGTGCTGGTCAGCGAGGACATGGTGTCTATTCGTTTACGGCGGTCCAAGACGGATGTGCTTGGGAAGGGGTGTGATGTTGTATTGTATCCGTGGCCTGGGTCCATGATGTGTCCAGTTCGGGGTTGTTTTGAATACTTGGCTCATCGCCCTGCTGTGGTGGGACCTTTTCTCTTACATGAGAACGGGTCGGCTTTATCTCGGTTTCAATTTTTACGGATCTTTCGTGTATGTTTGGAGCGCGCGGGTTTGGATCCGCGTCAATTTGGTACACGCTCTTTTCGTATCGGGGCTGCTACGGTTGCAGCCCAGATGGGGTTCGGTGATGATCTGGTCAAGAAGTTGGGGCGTTGGGAGTCGGTTCGTTTCAGGTCGTATGTCCGGCCTGAAGGTCTGTTGTGAGCTCTGCTCGGCTGGGGGGTTTGTTGTTTACTGTTTTTGTTTTTCAGGTTTGGTGGCCTGGATCATGGGCCATTCCTACGTCTATTGGGCTGGTCAGAGAGCTGCAGTTCGTGGGACGTGTTCGCAACTGGGCTTTCAGGAGGATCGGCTGCTGCTGCGATGGATCGGCCTTCGCGGTGCGGGATGGAATGATGTGTGTGCGGAACTTTGGCGACTCTTGAGGGATGAGGGGGTTCCGGACATTGTTTTGTTCCATGCGGGAGGTAATGATTTAGGTGTGGTTCCCCAGAAGGAATTAGTTTGGCGGATGAAACGGGATGTGGAGAGGTTGAGGGCTTTAGTTCCTCGGGTTTTGGCGGGGCTCAGACGGCTTGAGGGGTTCAAGGTCTGGCCTGTGGCGGGGTTAGTTGGGGATTATTGCCTAATACGGCGTTTTGTTATGTTTTTGGTTAATAATTTGACTTGGTTCAAGTTATTGGTGTAGGTTTCGAGCTGGCCTGTGGCTCAGAACCTGGGGTGGTGTAGGGGTGTCTCGGTATGCCCCTGCATTGGTGTGTGGTTAAATTGGTGGTGTGGGGGTGTCTCGGTATGCCCCTGCAGTGGTAATTTGGTTAAATCGGTGGTGTAGGGGTGTCTCGGTATGCCCCTACATAATTATAATTTGGTTAAACGGTCTGGTAGGGGTGTCTCGGTACATCCCTATTGTGGTCAATATGTTAATATGTTAATATGTTAATGTGGAGGCACCTGGTATGTGTTGGTGCCATTATATGGTTAATTTATTGGTTATGTGAGGTCATTGTCAGTGTTAATAAGATGTAAACTGTTAATAATGTTAACCGGGGTGGCTGGGTTGACAATGACCTCTAAATATTGTATATATGTTAATAAAGCTGTGGACAAAATATTTTGCACCCAAGTAAAGTGTCTGAGTCATTATTTGGGTATAGGGGTACGATCTTCCTGGGGCAAAAACTCAACTATGCGCTTGTCATGAAGCCCATGGAGCAGCGCAGCTTAGGCGGAGTGGGCCTTGACAGAGCTAGGTGGTGTGCAAAAAGGAAGGATTTTAATTTAATTGGCTTAGAGTTGTTATGGGTGGGGTTATTAAGAGGGTATATAAGTGCAACCATTTTGTAACTGTCACTTAACTGCTTATCCAAATCCTGGTTGTCCCACCCTCCCTCCCTTTAAGGTGGGTTGTGGGGGGTGACTACCCCGTTTTGTCACAGCGGCGGGGTTAGTTGGGGATTATTGCATAATACGGCGTTTTGTTATGTTTTTGGTTAATAATTTGACTTGGTTCAAGTTATTGGTGTAGGTTTCGAGCTGGCCTGTGGCTCAGAACCTGGGGTGGTGTAGGGGTGTCTCGGTATGCCCCTGCATTGGTGTGTGGTTAAATTGGTGGTGTGGGGGTGTCTCGGTATGCCCCTGCAGTGGTAATTTGGTTAAATCGGTGGTGTAGGGGTGTCTCGGTATGCCCCTACATAATTATAATTTGGTTAAACGGTCTGGTAGGGGTGTCTCGGTACATCCCTATTGTGGTCAATATGTTAATATGTTAATGTGGAGGCACCTGGTATGTGTTGGTGCCATTATATGGTTAATTTATTGGTTATGTGAGGTCATTGTCAGTGTTAATAAGATGTAAACTGTTAATAATGTTAACCGGGGTGGCTGGGTTGACAATGACCTCTAAATATTGTATATATGTTAATAAAGCTGTGGACAAAATATTTTGCACCCAAGTAAAGTGTCTGAGTCATTATTTGGGTATAGGGGTACGATCTTCCTGGGGCACAAACTCAACTATGCGCTTGTCAAGTGGAGGACTGCATTGGGATGCGGGTTCTGCGGGACCCACCAAAAAACTCGGGTGGTCTTTGGGGCGCTGCGGGCGGTCAGACACTGTACCTGCGGGTCTCAGTAATCCTGCGCACTCCCGCAAGGCTGCCTTCGCGTTGCTCCCTCACAACATCTATTCTCTTGTTCCGCAAAAGGAAGCCAGCGGAGTCACGTGATTTTACGCCATGTCACATGACTCTGCTCAGCTCCTGGGTGGAACAAGAGAAGAGATGCTGTAAGGGAGCAACATGAAGGCAGCCTTGCGGGACTGCACAGAAAATCTGCAGTACAGGTAAGGGGGTGGGTGTGATTGACCACATATGTTGCGGGAGCGGGCGGAATCGGACACATATGTTGCGGGAGCGGGTGGGATTGGACACATATGTTGCGGGAGCGGGCGGGAGTGGAACGCGCACATTGTGGAAGCGGGCGGTAATGGTCACAAAATCAGCGGGAGCGGGATTAAAAAACTAAAGGACCTGACTCTAAACAGGTCTTGACTGAGGATGACCAACTGGCTCTGGCACTTGAAGGCCACCAAATAACATTTGTGCAGAGATCAGCAGGATATGTGTGGCTGCGAGTAACGTTATTACAGTTTTGGAGGTATGGCGGTATGGGTAATTTGCTATCCCCGCCCATTGTTTATATTACCATTCATTGAAGCAGTTCCCCACCTTTGTGTATAGATTATTTTTTGGGGTTGCCAACTTGCTCTCAGGTCCAGGAAACCTTTTATATTTTAAATCTGCATATTTTTAGGTATAATCATCACGCAGAAGGAAACATAACAAACCTGATGTACAATTGTTGAGTAAAGATACCACAACAATTAAATTATTGGAAAATGGAATATTATTGGAAAATTATTATTATAATGGAAATTATTGAAATATTTTTTATATTATTTTGAAAACTGCCAAATTTTGTTCCAGTTGGAATATAGAGACTTTATTGCATATCCGAGGACTTTTCAGGCAAAGTTTTTGGGGTAATTCTATCTCTTAGATCGGCAGCAGATGTTTATTCCAGGGACTTTGTTGACATTAAAGACGTAAAGCTCAGGTACAGGTAATTTATTGCAGCTAACAAATTGCAACTGGATAACCCGGGCTTGTTAGGGAGTCATTGTTGGTCCTTGTGATCACCAAATAAATAGCACTGTGGGTTGTAGTTTTGAAAGCAACTTCCGATACAACGATGGGCGAGAGGGGCAGTAAAAGCTACTGTCCTTCCACGTTATTTTATTTTCCAGCAGACCCTACAACTTCTCTGTGGCTTACCTTTGGAGGCAGTTGTTTTTGTTCAGTCCCACAGGCCACGGTTCCAAACAAATATTTCCGAGTAAAGGGACACTTCAGTAATAGTTGTCAATGTACATATGATACCCATAATTAAGACGGTTTGAGATGAGGTTCCAGGCAATTTTTACCACTTATCCCCACAGAGCCGGCATTGTCTGGCTAATTTAAGTGCAAGTCACCCCACCCCCCACCCCATAAATCCAAAAAGAAAACGAATGCCCGTCTCTTTAACAAAGCTTGTACAGCTTGACCCGTTACCTTGACCTCTTGGAACTTTTATGTTGTTTGAATATCAGCCTTCCTTTGTATTGCTGACTGTACACTTTTGGGCAAAGGCTGTTTTAACGTTTTTGCTGTGTTACTGTTTATAATTTCCTTCTTTGTCATTTTGTGCATCCACACACATTGTATACACATTATACCACAAACATTACATATCATATATTATATATTTTTGAAAACTAAACACCCCAGGGTATTTCAAATACTGATATTTTCCTTCTTTCCATGCACACATTTTATCACCAGCCTTTCTCAACATTTGCAGTAGTTTTTGTGTCCCCCCCCACACACATTTAGGTATGAATTTACAGCTCCTGGTATATGTTACTGTCAAAAAACAGCCCAATTTGTGTTCAGTAACACTGAGTACAGTGATACCCCCATGAATAGGGGTTTGTTGGGTTGTCTGGGAGGTAAAAGGCCATCTTGACAAGGTTTGCATTTTTTTTTGAATTTCAACATCAGTCTGTGCTGCCAGGCCCATTAGACTTAGTTTATTGTGAATCTAGTGTTTAGCCAATATGTGTGTAGTAGATACATGGAGCGGTTACCCTTTCAGGCAGAAATGGTACGAGGGTGGAGTGGCGAGAGTTAACAGAGTTTAAATAAGATGTGGAGTGAACCCAATCAACCGTAAATGAGGTTTACTCCAATTCATTAGTATCTTTGTGTTATTATGGGAGTCCTTTTGCCTAAACCATTCCAAGTTGGGAAATGTGACACCTCTCCTAGCCAGAAAGGCACCGTTTTGACCCTGCAAAGAACCCTCCAACAAACAAAGGCGTTACAAACTCAGCCCCTTTTCTACTAAAGGTTATATTTAAAAGATTAAATCTAGATCTAGGGATCTGGGGTCCTCATATTTATATTTGAGGTGCCCACATTTTTCCTAGCAGAATGACATCAGACACTGCAAACTGAAGTCTGCAGTGTTAGATCACAGACTGACCAAGGAAGGTCATTATGGAAAGAGGGATTTCTGACAAGTCTGGATCTGAAAAAATATAACCTTTATATGCTGTAACTGGATAGAAAAACCCTTTGCTAGGTGTCGAATAAGTGGCCCAATCTCGTAGCCCCTCCTACTCTTCTGCGGACTGCAGCCCTGACATCTGACCTGCAGTCAACAGGTATAAAGTATCCTGTACTTCGATATTAAGGTGTCCTTATTTTGGTGGCCAAGATCTAATTTTGCAATAAATCGCCATTATTCTTGCCAAAAGCTCCTCCGGGAATAGAATAAAGTACTTCTGTAAGTAGGATTTCTATTAACTGTTCTCCCTTTTATTTTTATCTGCTTGGTGTGACTAAATTGTTAATATAATTGTTTGTATGTACTGTAAATATTTTTTATTTCATAATAAATCATTCATTTATTAAGTTCCTGCCTTTGTCTGGTATAAGAACCACATTTGCCTTGAAGAGAGTTATTTAATAATCCGTAGTCTTCTTAGATGCTTGGCTAATCTGCATGTTTGGATATATAAACTATTTGGGGACAGTAGATTAAAAAGTAAATTGAGCGTTTTAACCAGGTTTGGTGGCAGCATTACCTATCTTTATATCAGAGTGGGAGGTGTGTAAGCGGGGCATTTAATTATTATTTTCCAGTCTAGTGAAGACAGATAGTGATTTAGACCCTCTTACCGCAAAAATAAGTCACGTGCCTGCTTGGAGTAGTGCGCATTCCAGACATGTGCCATGTCCTATTTTTAGGAGATCTTTCAACCTGGCCAAGTCAATCTACCCCATCAAATCATATTTTTTATAAACTACACACTCCATGGGCATTTACAACACCATTTTTTAAAACTCTTTCCATGTGATAATGTTTGTGAAGATATAGTGCTAATTTTAGGACTTGCTCATATCTGCATGTATATTTGGACTTTAAAAAAAAAAAAAGATTTGTGAAACTAGATGGTTCTCCTGATGCTGACATCCGTGGCAAATTATTTTTACATGTTACACATTTTTTAAACTATTTTATTATTATTATTATTATGATTTTATGGATCACTTGTGATTAGTGAGCTGGGCTCCATTGACTGTGTGGTTGAATTCAGTACATGGACAGACCCTTGTGAAGTCATTAGCTGTTCAGTTGGCAGTGCCATCTTGTGAGTGGCAGCAATGGTGCTTAGAATAAAATCAGTCAGGGTGCAATGAAAAAACATTGTACAGAATTATCAGTAATCAGGTTCCCTTTATTCTCAGTGGAACTCAATGTATCACTAAATAGTGTTCAGAAAAGACAGAATATGGAGGCAGAGAGACAAACAGTGTGCCATGCAGTATACATTTATCGGCCAATCACAGTGATTGAATGACATAGGTGGTTGCTAATTGGTTCCTACAGACTGCCTTGGTAACGAGACAGTCTCCTGCAGTGGGTTCTATACCATCAATATAGGTTTTTGGGCACACTTTTTGTGCGATAACATAGAACATGATTGATGTTTTCACTGTTTAATAACTATGATTAATAACTCATTGTTAACTGTAATAAACAATGTGAGAAGTGGCACATGGCAAATAGATAGAAAAATAGTGGCTCTCCAGCTGTCATGGGACAATGATTTCCGTGAGTTCAGTCAGTATCTTAAAGGAAGAGAAGCATGCATATGGTCATCTGAGATTATGAGCTTTGTAGTTCTACAACAGCCAGAGGACTGCTGTCTTTCTCAGGTAAGCATACAGCAGGGCAATGTCCTTTTCGAAACTTTGCTCATACCTCTTCTACTCTTTGTCTTCTCAAAAACTGTTTTATTTGTGTTTTTCTCAAACACTATCTTGATTATTTTTGTATCCTATAAATTAAATCCCATAATGATCAAAATCACCTGATTCCAAAATCTCAATACACAAAATAACCTCCCTTTTTAATGTAAACAAACTGAGTAAATGAGACGAATAAAACCAACATTAGACAATATAGATTTAGAAACTTCACATTTATTTAGAAAAATTAAACAGAATAAGAAACATTTTGCAGTTTCCGGATAAGAACATTAGGAAGTTAAGAGACAACATGACAGTGAGAAATATGGCCAAAATAAGGGCTACATCTGGACTCACAAAGAGTCATCCTTCAGCACTCAGGAGAGGAAAAACCCCCATTATGGAGGAAACCTCTGGGGAACCATGGCAAAAAGGACTGCCCTTCCCTCTGGGCTTAAGTAGGAAAATGTAAAATGCCCTTAATTGTTCTTCAATTAAAATTACCTTTAACAGTGTGTTTCTTTCAAATTATTATTATTATTATACTTTAGATTCGGCAGCACTGAAAATTTTACAGATAATGACAAGTACAATACAGCAATTGACATACAGCTACAAGAGAAACAAAGGGGCCTGTTCCCGCAGGAACTTACAATCTATGTTTTAACAGAATGGAATTATTTGACAAGTTTATGTTCCCTTACTTACCATCTGCACCCCCACCAAAAGAAACAATAATGGAAGAAATGTTGAGACCCTTTGCAAAAGATTTGTCTACACTGTTATAATCATTTACAACCGTGTGACATAACCACCAACTCACAAGGTCAGCAACCATGGAATGGATCTTTTGCAGAGGCACAAATGGTACATGTCAATCTAATCAGCTACAACCTCCTTGAGCTAGAACCCTCAAATTGCAAGGTAAGCATAAATAGAAAGGATGTTTGGCAGAGGCACTAGTCTTTAAAAAATGGTACATGAGTCAATCCTCTCATTAATTAGAACATTGTTAGCTAGACTCCTGAATCTCAAGGTTAGCAAACAATGTTGATACCCTTGTCAGAGGCACCATACTTAAACATATGGTACTTTAGTTAATGCTCTAATTAAATAGACCCTACTTAGCTACACCAATAAATCTCAAGGTCTTAAAGCGGAAATAGTCTTACAAAAACAATCAAGAGTTGTTACTCATATCAGATTTATCCTCCTGAAGTAAGACCTTCAAATCGCAAGGTTAGCAGCGATGGAATCAATCATGACACCTTTTGATGAGGCATTTGTCTCTAATAAACTACATACAAGTTCTAATTTATCAATTAGAACCTAATTTGCTACAGATATCAAATCTCAATGTTGGAAGCAATGGAATAACTTATGATACCCTTTGTGGAGCCACCAATCTCTAACAAACAGTACACAAGTTCATGCTCTAACTAATTAGAACCTCCTTAACTAGACCCCCAAAACTCAAGGATAGCAACGATGGAGTAGAAATTGATAGCCTCTGAGAAGCAACCTTCTCCACCAAAAATAGTATGCCAGTTGCTGCTCCTATCAGGTACAACATTCTGAGCTTGGACTCTCAAATTAAAACGTAAGCATAAATGGAAGGACTCATGTCATGCTCCAAAAAATGGTACACAAGTAAGTGTTCTAGTCATTTACCAGCTCTTTAGCTAGAAACCCTTAATCTTAACATCAGCAACAACTGAATGAAACTTGATACCCTTTGAAAGGCAACAGTATTCTCAAAAATGGTACATTAGTTGCTGCTCCTATGAGACACACATCTTGAGATTGCTTCTTAATGTCTGAAGCAATGGAATGACTCATGATACCCTTTGTGGAGGCATCAGTCTTTAACAGAGGGTACACAAGTTAATTCTCTAATTAAAACCCACTAGCTAGTTGTCTAAATCTCAAGGATAGCAACAATGGAGTGGATTTTGATACCCTTTGAGAGGAAAAAGTATCCACAAAAATGTTACAAAGGTTGCTGCTCCTATCAGATACAATGTCCTAAACTAGGACCCTGAAATCTAAATGTCAGCAGCAATTGAACACAAGTTAATGCTCTAATTAATTAAAACCCACTAGCTAGTTGTCTAAATCTCAAGGATAGCAACAATGGATTGGATTTTGATACCCTTTGAGAGGAAAAAGTATCCACAAAAATGTTACAAAGGTTGCTGCTCCTATCAGATACAATGTCCTAAACTAGGACCCTGAAATCTAAATGTCAGCAGCAATGGAATGACTGATGATACCCTTTGTGGAGGCACCAATCTCTAACAAACAGTACACAAGTTCATCCTCTAACTAATTAGAACCTCCTTAACTAGACCCCCAAAACTCAAGGATAGCAACGATGAAGTAGATATTGATAGCCTCTGAGAGGCAACCTTCTCCACCAAAAATAGTATGCCAGTTGCTGCTCCTATCAGGTACAACATTCTGAGCTTGGACTCTCAAATTAAAACGTAAGCATAAATGGAAGGACTCATGTCATGCTCCAAAAAATGGTACACAAGTAAGTGTTCTAGTCATTTACCAGCTCTTTAGCTAGAAACCCTTAATCTTAACGTCAGCAACAACTGAATGAAACTTGATGCCCTTTGAAAAGCAAAAGTATTCTCAAAAATGGTACATTAGTTGCTGCTCCTATGAGACACACACATCTTGAGATTGCTTCTTAATGTCTGAAGCAATGGAATGACTCATGATACCCTTTGTGTAGGTATCAGTCTTTAACAGAGGGTACACAAGTTAATTCTCTAATTAAAACCCACTAGCTAGTTGTCTAAATCTCAAGGATAGCAACAATGGAGTGGATTTTGATACCCTTTGAGAAGAAAAAGTATCCACAAAAATGTTACAAAGGTTGCTGCTCCTATCAGATACAATGTCCTAAACTAGGACCCTGAAATCTAAATGTCAGCAGCAATGGAACACAAGTTAATGCTCTACTTAATTAAAACCCACTAGCTAGTTGTCTAAATCTCAAGGATAGCAACAATGGAGTGGATTTTGATACCCTTTGAAAGGAAAAAGTATCCACAAAAATGTTACAAAGGTTGCTGCTCCTATCAGATACAATGTCCTAAACTAGGACCCTGAAATCTAAATGTCAGCAGCAATGGAACACAAGTTAATGCTCTAATTAATTAAAACCCACTAGCTAGTTGTCTAAATCTCAAGGATAGCAACAATGGAGTGGATTTTGCTACCCTTTGAGAGGAAAAAGTATCCACAAAAATGTTACAAAGGTTGCTGCTCCTATCAGATACAATGTCCTAAACTAGGACCCTGAAATCTAAATGTCAGCAGCAATGGAATGACTGATGATACCCTTTGTGGAGGCACCAATCTCTAACAAACAGTACACAAGTTCATGCTCTAACTAATTAGAACCTCCTTAACTAGACCCCCAAAACTCAAGGATAGCAATGATGAAGTAGATATTGATAGCCTCTGAGAGGCAACCTTCTCCCCCAAAAATAGTATGCCAGTTGCTGCTCCTATCAGGTACAACATTCTGAGCTTGGACTCTCAAATTAAAACGTAAGCATAAATGGAAGGACTCATGTTATGCTCCAAAAAATGGTACACAAGTAAGTGTTTAGTCATTTACCAGCTCTTTAGCTAGAAACCCTTAATCTTAACATCAGCAACAACTGAATGAAACTTGATGCCCTTTGAAAGGCAACAGTATTCTCAAAAATGGTACATTAGTTGCTGCTCCTATGAGACACACATCTTGAGATTGCTTCTTAATGTCTGAAGCAATGGAATGACTCATGATACCCTTTGTGTAGGCATCTGTCTTTAATAGAGGGTACACAAGTTAATTCTCTAATTAAAACCCACTAGCTAGTTGTCTAAATCTCAAGGATAGCAACAATGGAGTGGATTTTGATACCCTTTGAGAGGAAAAAGTATCCACAAAAATGTTACAAAGGTTGCTGCTCCTATCAGATACAATGTCCTAAACTAGGACCCTGAAATCTAAATGTCAGCAGCAATGGAATGACTGATGATACCCTTTGTGGAGGCACCAATCTCTAACAAACAGTACACAAGTTCATGCTCTAAGTAATTAGAACCTCCTTAACTAGACCCCCAAAACTCAAGGATAGCAACGATGGAGTAGAAATTGATAGCCTCTGAGAGGCAACCTTCTCCACCAAAAATAGTATGCCAGTTGCTGCTCCTATCAGGTACAACATTCTGAGCTTGGACTCTCAAATTAAAACGTAAGCATAAATGGAAAGACTCATGTCATGCTCCAAAAAATGGTACACAAGTAAGTGTTTAGTCATTTACCAGCTCTTTAGCTAGAAACCCTTAATCTTAACATCAGCAACAAGTGAATGAAACTTGATGCCCTTTGAAAGGCAACAGTATTCTCAAAAATGGTACATTAATTGCTGCTCCTATGAGACACACATCTTGAGATTGCTTCTTAATGTCTGAAGCAATGGAATGACTCATAATACCCTTTGTGGAGGCATCAGTCTTTAACATAGGGTACACAAGTTAATGCTCTAATTAAAACCCACTAGCTAGTTGTCTAAATCTCAAGGATAGGAACAATGGAGTGGATTTTGATACCCTTTGAGAGGAAAAAGTATCCACAAAAATGTTACAAAGGTTGCTGCTCCTATCAGATACAATGTCCTAAACTAGGACCCTGAAATCTAAATGTCAGCAGCAATGGAACACAAGTTAATGCTCTAATTAATTAAAACCCACTATCTAGTTGTCTAAATCTCAAGGATAGCAACAATGGAGTGGATTTTGATACCCTTTGAGAGGAAAAAGTATCCACAAAAATGTTACAGAGGTTGCTGCTCCTATCAGATACAACGTCCTAAACTAGGAACCTGAAATCTAAATGTCAGCAGCAATGGAACACAAGTTAATGCTCTACTTAATTAAAACCCACTAGCTAGTTGTCTAAATCTCAAGGATAGCAACAATGGAGTGGATTTTGATACCCTTTGAGAGGAAAAAGAATCCACAAAAATGTTACAAAGGTTGCTGCTCCTATCAGATACAATGTCCTAAACTAGGAGCCTGAAATCTTAATGTCAGCAGCAATGGAACACAAGTTAATGCTCTACTTAATTAAAACCCACTAGCTAGTTGTCTAAATCTCAAGGATAGCAACAATGGAGTGGATTTTGATACCCTTTGAGAGGAAAAAGTATCCACAAAAATGTTACAAAGGTTGCTGCTCCTATCAGATACAATGTCCTAAACTAGGACCCTGAAATCTAAATGTCAGCAGCAATGGAACACAAGTTAATGCTCTAATTAATTAAAACCCACTGGCTAGTTGTCTAAATCTCAAGGATAGCAACAATGGAGTGGATTTTGATACCCTTTGAGAGGAAAAAGTATCCACAAAAATGTTACAAAGGTTGCTGCTCCTATCAGATACAATGTCCTAAACTAGGACCCTGAAATCTAAATGTCAGCAGCAATGGAACACAAGTTAATGCTCTTCTTAATTAAAACCCACTAGCTAGTTGTCTAAATCTGAAGGATAGCAACAATGGAGTGGATTTTGATACCCTTTGAGAGGAAAAAGTATCCACAAAAATGTTACAAAGGTTGCTGCTCCTATCAGATACAATGTCCTAAACTAGGACCCTGAAATCTAAATGTCAGCAGCAATGGAATGACTGATGATACCCTTTGTGGAGGCACCAATCTCTAACAAACAGTACACAAGTTCATCCTCTAACTAATTAGAACCTCCTTAAGTAGACCCCCAAAACTCAAGGATAGCAACGATGAAGTAGATATTGATAGCCTCTGAGAGGCAACCTTCTCCACCAAAAATAGTATGCCAGTTGCTGCTCCTATTAGGTACAACATTCTGAGCTTGGACTCTCAAATTAAAACGTAAGCATAAATGGAAGGACTCATGTCATGCTCCAGAAAATGGTACACAAGTAAGTGTTCTAGTCATTTACCAGCTCTTTAGCTAGAAACCCTTAATCTTAACATCAGCAACAAGTGAATGAAACTTGATGCCCTTTGAAAGGCAACAGTATTCTCAAAAATGGTACATTAATTGCTGCTCCTATGAGACACACATCTTGAGATTGCTTCTTAATGTCTGAAGCAATGGAATGACTCATGATACCCTTTGTGGAGGCATCAGTCTTTAACATAGGGTACACAAGTTAATGCTCTAATTAAAACCCACTAGCTAGTTGTCTAAATCTCAAGGATAGCAACAATGGAGTGGATTTTGATACCCTTTGAGAGGAAAAAGTATCCACAAAAATGTTACAAAGATTGCTGCTCCTATCAGATACAATGTCTTAAACTAGGACAATGAAATCTAAATGTCAGCAGCAATGGAACACAAGCTAATGCTCTACTTAATTAAAACCCACTAATTAGTTGTCTAAATCTCAAGGATAGCAACAATGGAGTGGATTTTGATACCCTTTGAGAGGAAAAAGTATCCACAAAAATGTTACAAAGGTTGCTGCTCCTATCAGATACAATGTCCTAAACTAGGACCCTGAAATCTAAATGTCAGCAGCAATGGAACACAAGTTAATGCTCTAATTAATTAAAACCCACTGGCTAGTTGTCTAAATCTCAAGGATAGCAACAATGGAGTGGATTTTGATACCCTTTGAGAGGAAAAAGTATCCACAAAAATGTTACAAAGGTTGCTGCTCCTATCAGATACAATGTCCTAAACTAGGACCCTGAAATCTAAATGTCAGCAGCAATGGAATGACTGATGATACCCTTTGTGGAGGCACCAATCTCTAACAAACAGTACACAAGTTCATGCTCTAACTAATTAGAACCTCCTTAACTAGACCCCCAAAACTCAAGGATAGCAATGATGAAGTAGATATTGATAGCCTCTGAGAGGCAACCTTCTCCACCAAAAATAGTATGCCAGTTGCTGCTCCTATCAGGTACAACATTCTGAGCTTGGACTCTCAAATTAAAACGTAAGCATAAATGGAAGGACTCATGTTATGCTCCAAAAAATGGTACACAAGTAAGTGTTTAGTCATTTACCAGCTCTTTAGCTAGAAACCCTTAATCTTAACGTCAGCAACAACTGAATGAAACTTGATGCCCTTTGAAAGGCAACAGTATTCTCAAAAATGGTACATTAGTTGCTGCTCCTATGAGACACACATCTTGAGATTGCTTCTTAATGTCTGAAGCAATGGAATGACTCATGATACCCTTTGTGTAGGCATCTGTCTTTAATAGAGGGTACACAAGTTAATTCTCTAATTAAAACCCACTAGCTAGTTGTCTAAATCTCAAGGATAGCAACAATGGAGTGGATTTTGATACCCTTTGAGAGGAAAAAGTATCCACAAAAATGTTACAAAGGTTGCTGCTCCTATCAGATACAATGTCCTAAACTAGGACACTGAAATCTAAATGTCAGCAGCAATGGAACACAAGTTAATGCTCTAATTAATTAAAACCCACTATCTAGTTGTCTAAATCTCAAGGATAGCAACAATGGAGTGGATTTTGATACCCTTTGAGAGGAAAAAGTATCCACAAAAATGTTACAAAGATTGCTGCTCCTATCAGATACAACGTCCTAAACTAGGAACCTGAAATCTAAATGTCAGCAGCAATGGAACACAAGTTAATGCTCTACTTAATTAAAACCCACTAGCTAGTTGTCTAAATCTCAAGGATAGCAACAATGGAGTGGATTTTGATACCCTTTGAGAGGAAAAAGTATCCACAAAAATGTTACAAAGGTTGCTGCTCCTATCAGATACAATGTCCTAAACTAGGAGCCTGAAATCTAAATGTCAGCAGCAATGGAACACAAGTTAATGCTCTACTTAATTAAAACCCACTATCTAGTTGTCTAAATCTCAAGGATAGCAACAATGGAGTGGATTTTGATACCCTTTGAGAGGAAAAAGTATCCACAAAAATGTTACAAAGGTTGCTGCTCCTATCAGATACAATGTCCTAAACTAGGACCCTGAAATCTAAATGTCAGCAGCAATGGAATGACTGATGATACCCTTTGTGGAGGCACCAATCTCTAACAAACAGTACACATCTTCATACTCTAAGTAATTAGAACCTCCTTAACTAGACCCCCAAAACTCAAGGATAGCAACGATGGAGTAGATATTGATAGCCTCTGAGAGGCAACCTTCTCCACCAAAAATAGTATGCCATTTGCTGCTCCTATCAGGTACAACATTCTGAGCTTGGACTCTCAAATTAAAACGTAAGCATAAATGGAAGGACTCATGTTATGCTCCAAAAAATGGTACACAAGTAAGTGTTCTAGTCATTTGCCAGCTCTTTAGCTAGAAACCCTTAATCTTAACGTCAGCAACAACTGAATGAAACTTGATGCCCTTTGAAAGGCAACAGTATTCTCAAAAATGGTACATTAGTTCCTGCTCCTATGAGACACACATCTTGAGATTGCTTCTTAATGTCAGAAGCAATGGAATGACTCATGATACCCTTTGTGGAGGCATCAGTCTTTAACATAGGGTACACAAGTTAATGCTCTAATTAAAACCCACTAGCTAGTTGTCTAAATCTCAAGGATAGCAACAATGGAGTGGATTTTGATACCCTTTGAGTGGAAAAAGTATCCACAAAAATGTTACAAAGGTTGCTGCTCTATCAGATACAATGTCCTAAACTAGGACCCTGAAATCTAAATGTCAGCAGCAATGGAATGACTGATGATACCCTTTGTGGAGGCACCAATCTCTAACAAACAGTACACAAGTTCATCCTCTAACTAATTAGAACCTCCTTAACTAGACCCCCAAAACTCAAGGATAGCAACTATGAAGTAGATATTGATAGCCTCTGAGAGGCAACCTTCTCCACCAAAAATAGTATGCCAGTTGCTGCTCCTATCAGGTACAACATTCTGAGCTTGGACTCTCAAATTAAAACGTAAGCATAAATGGAAGGACTCATGTCATGCTCCAGAAAATGGTACACAAGTAAGTGTTCTTGTCATTTACCAGCTCTTTAGCTAGAAACCCTTAATCTTAACATCAGCAACAACTGAATGAAACTTGATGCCCTTTGAAAGGCAACAGTATTCTCAAAAATGGTACAGTAGTTGCTGCTCCTATGAGACACACATCTTGAGATTGCTTCTTAATGTCTGAAGCAATGGAATGACTCATGATACCCTTTGTGGAGGCATCAGTCTTTAACATAGGGTACACAAGTTAATGCTCTAATTAATTAAAACCCACTAGCTGGTTGTCTAAATCTCAAGGATAGCAACAATGGAGTGGATTTTGATACCCTTTGAGAGGAAAAAGTATCCACAAAAATGTTACAAAGGTTGCTGCTCCTATCAGATACAATGTCCTAAACTAGGACCCTGAAATCTAAATGTCAGCAGCAATGGAAGACAAGTTAATGCTCTAATTAATTAAAACCCACTATCTAGTTGTCTAAATCTCAATGATAGCAACAATGGAGTGGATTTTGATACCCTTTGAGAGGAAAAAGTATCCACAAAAATGTTACAAAGATTGCTGCTCCTATCAGATACAATGTCTTAAACTAGGACAATGAAATCTAAATGTCAGCAGCAATGGAACACAAGCTAATGCTCTACTTAATTAAAACCCACTAATTAGTTGTCTAAATCTCAAGGATAGCAACAATGGAGTGGATTTTGATACCCTTTGAGAGGAAAAAGTATCCACAAAAATGTTACAAAGGTTGCTGCTCCTATCAGATACAATGTCCTAAACTAGGACCCTGAAATCTAAATGTCAGCAGCAATGGAACACAAGTTAATGCTCTAATTAATTAAAACCCACTAGCTAGTTGTCTAAATCTCAAGGATAGCAACAATGGATTGGATTTTGATACCCTTTGAGAGGAAAAAGTATCCACAAAAATGTTACAAAGGTTGCTGCTCCTATCAGATACAATGTCTTAAACTAGGACCCTGAAATCTAAATGTCAGCAGCAATGGAACACAAGTTAATGCTCTAATTAATTAAAACCCACTAGCTAGTTGTCTAAATCTCAAGGATAGCAACAATGGAGTGGATTTTGATACCCTTTGAGAGGAAAAAGTATCCACAAAAATGTTACAAAGGTTGCTGCTCCTATCAGATACAATGTCCTAAACTAGGACCCTGAAATCTAAATGTCAGCAGCAATGGAATGACTGATGATACCCTTTGTGGAGGCACCAATCTCTAACAAACAGTACACAAGTTCATCCTCTAACTAATTAGAACCTCCTTAACTAGACCCCCAAAACTCAAGGATAGCAACGATGAAGTAGATATTGATAGCCTCTGAGAGGCAACCTTCTCCACCAAAAATAGTATGCCAGTTGCTGCTCCTATCAGGTACAACATTCTGAGCTTGGACTCTCAAATTAAAACGTAAGCATAAATGGAAGGACTCATGTCATGCTCCAAAAAATGGTACACAAGCAAGTGTTCTAGTCATTTACCAGCTCTTTAGCTAGAAACCCTTAATCTTAACGTCAGCAACAACTGAATGAAACTTGATGCCCTTTGAAAGGCAACAGTATTCTCAAAAATGGTACATTAGTTTCTGCTCCCATGAGACACACACATCTTGAGATTGCTTCTTAATGTCTGAAGCAATGGAATGACTCATGATACCCTTTGTGGAGGCATCAGTCTTTAACAGAGGGTACACAAGTTAATTCTCTAATTAAAACCAACTAGCTATTTGTCTAAATCTCAAGGATAGCAACAATGGAGTGGATTTTGATACCCTTTGAGAGGAAAAAGTATCCACAAAAATGTTACAAAGGTTGCTGCTCCTATCAGATACAATGTCCTAAACTAGGAGCCTGAAATCTAAATGTCAGCAGCAATGGAACAAGAGTTAATGCTCTACTTAATTAAAACCCACTAGCTAGTTGTCTAAATCTCAAGGATAGCAACAATGGAGTGGATTTTGATACCCTTTGAGAGGAAAAAGTATCCACAAAAATGTTACAAAGGTTGCTGCTCCTATCAGATACAATGTCCTAAACTAGGACCCTGAAATCTAAATGTCAGCAGCAATGGAATGACTGATGATACCCTTTGTGGAGGCACCAATCTCTAACAAACAGTACACAAGTTCATCCTCTAACTAATTAGAACCTCCTTAACTAGACCCCCAAAACTCAAGGATAGCAACGATGAAGTAGATATTGATAGCCTCTGTGAGGCAACCTTCTCCACCAAAAATAGTATGCCAGTTGCTGCTCCTATCAAGTACAACATTCTGAGCTTGGACTCTCAAATTAAAACGTAAGCATAAATGGAAGGACTCATGTCATGCTCCAAAAAATGGTACACAAGTAAGTGTTCTAGTCATTTACCAGCTCTTTAGCTAGAAACCCTTAATCTTAACATCAGCAACAACTGAATGAAACTTGATGCCCTTTGAAAGGCAACAGTATTCTCAAAAATGGTACAGTAGTTGCTGCTCCTATGAGACACACATCTTGAGATTGCTTCTTAATGTCAGAAGCAATGGAATGACTCATGATACCCTTTGTGGAGGCATCAGTCTTTAACATAGGGTACACAAGTTAATGCTTTAATTAATTAAAACCCACTGGCTAGTTGTCTAAATCTCAAGGATAGCAACAATGGAGTGGATTTTGATACCCTTTGAGATGAAAAAGTATCCACAAAAATGTTACAAAGGTTGCTGCTCCTATCAGATACAATGTCCTAAACTAGGACCCTGAAATCTAAATGTCAGCAGCAATGGAACACAAGTTAATGCTCTTCTTAATTAAAACCCACTAGCTAGTTGTCTAAATCTCAAGGATAGCAACAATGGAGTGGATTTTGGTATCCTTTGAGAGGAAAAAGTATCCACAAAAATGTTACAAAGGTTGCTGCTCCTATCAGATACAACGTCCTAAACTAGGAACCTGAAATCTAAATGTCAGGAGCAATGGAACACAAGTTAATGCTCTACTTAATTAAAACCCACTAGCTAGTTGTCTAAATCTCAAGAATAGCAACAATGGAGTGGATTTTGATACCCTTTGAGAGGAAAAAGTATCCACAAAAATGTTACAAAGGTTGCTGCTCCTATCAGATACATTGTCCTAAACTAGGACCCTGAAATCTAAATGTCAGCAGCAATGGAATGACTGATGATACCCTTTGTGGAGGCACCAATCTCTAACAAACAGTACACAAGTTCATGCTCTAAGTAATTAGAACCTCCTTAACTAGACCCCCAAAACTCAAGGATAGCAACGATGGAGTAGAAATTGATAGCCTCTGAGAGGCAACCTTCTCCACCAAAAATAGTATGCCAGTTGCTGCTCCTATCAGGTACAACATTCTGAGCTTGGACTCTCAAATTAAAACGTAAGCATAAATGGAAGGACTCATGTCATGCTCCAAAAAATGGTACACAAGTAAGTGTTCTAGTCATTTACCAGCTCTTTAGCTAGAAACCCTTAATCTTTACATCAGCAACAAGTGAATGAAACTTGATGCCCTTTGAAAGGCAACAGTATTCTCAAAAATGGTACATTAGTTGCTGCTCCTATGAGACACACACATCTTGAGATTGCTTCTTAATGTCTGAAGCAATGGAATGACTCATGATACCCTTTGTGGAGGCATCAGTCTTTAACAGAGGGTACACAAGTTAATGCTCTAATTAAAACCCACTAGCTAGTTGTCTAAATCTTAAGGATAGCAACAATGGAGTGGATTTTGATACCCTTTGAGAGGAAAAAGTATCCACAAAAATGTTACAAAGGTTGCTGCTCCTATCAGATACAATGTCCTAAACTAGGACCCTGAAATCTAAATGTCAGCAGCAATGGAACACAAGTTAATGCTCTAATTAATTAAAACCCACTATCTAGTTGTCTAAATCTCAAGGATAGCAACAATGGAGTGGATTTTGATACCCTTTGAGAGGAAAAAGTATCCACAAAAATGTTACAGAGGTTGCTGCTCCTATCAGATACAACGTCCTAAACTAGGAACCTGAAATCTAAATGTCAGCAGCAATGGAACACAAGTTAATGCTCTACTTAATTAAAACCCACTAGCTAGTTGTCTAAATCTCAAGGATAGCAACAATGGAGTGGATTTTGATACCCTTTGAGAGGAAAAAGTATCCACAAAAATGTTACAAAGGTTGCTGCTCCTATCAGATACAATGTCCTAAACTAGGACCCTGAAATCTAAATGTCAGCAGCAATGGAATGACTGATGATACCCTTTGTGGAGGCACCAATCTCTAACAAACAGTACACAAGTTCATCCTCTAACTAATTAGAACCTCCTTAACTAGACCCCCAAAACTCAAGGATAGCAACGATGAAGTAGATATTGATAGCCTCTGAGAGGCAACCTTCTCCACCAAAAATAGTATGCCAGTTGCTGCTCCTATCAGGTACAACATTCTGAGCTTGGACTCTCAAATTAAAACGTAAGCATAAATGGAAGGACTCATGTCATGCTCCAGAAAATGGTACACAAGTAAGTGTTCTAGTCATTTACCAGCTCTTTAGCTAAAAACCCTTAATCTTAACATCAGCAACAAGTGAATGAAACTTGATGCCCTTTGAAAGGCAACAGTATTCTCAAAAATGGTACATTAGTTGCTGCTCCTATGAGACACACACATCTTGAGATTGCTTCTTAATGTCTGAAGCAATGGAATGACTCAAGATACCCTTTGTGTAGGCATCTGTCTTTAATAGAGGGTACACAAGTTAATTCTCTAATTAAAACCCACTAGCTAGTTGTCTAAATCTCAAGGATAGCAACAATGGAGTGGATTTTGATACCCTTTGAGAGGAAAAAGTATCCACAAAAATGTTACAGAGGTTGCTGCTCCTATCAGATACAACGTCCTAAACTAGGAACCTGAAATCTAAATGTCAGCAGCAATGGAACACAAGTTAATGCTCTACTTAATTAAAACCCACTAGCTAGTTGTCTAAATCTAAATCTCTTTAGCTAGAAACCCTTAATCTTAACATCAGCAACAAGTGAATGAAACTTGATGCCCTTTGAAAGGCAACAGTATTCTCAAAAATGGTACATTAGTTGCTGCTCCTATGAGACACACATCTTGAGATTGCTTCTTAATGTCTGAAGCAATGGAATGACTCATGATACCCTTTGTGGAGGCATCAGTCTTTAACAGAGGGTACACAAGTTAATTCTCTAATTAAAACCCACTAGCTAGTTGTCTAAATCTCAAGGATAGCAACAATGGAGTGGATTTTGATACCTTTTGAGAGGAAAAAGTATCCACAAAAATGTTACAAAGGTTGCTGCTCCTATCAGATACAATGTCCTAAACTAGGACCCTGAAATCTAAATGTCAGCAGCAATGGAACACAAGTTAATGCTCTAATTAATTAAAACCCACTATCTAGTTGTCTAAATCTCAAGGATAGCAACAATGGAGTGGATTTTGATACCCTTTGAGAGGAAAAAGTATCCACAAACATGTTACAAAGATTGCTGCTCCTATCATATACAACGTCCTAAACTAGGAACCTGAAATCTAAATGTCAGCAGCAATGGAACACAAGTTAATGTTCTACTTAATTAAAACCCACTAGCTAGTTGTCTAAATCTCAAGGATAGCAACAATGGAGTGGATTTTGATACCCTTTGAGAGGAAAAAGTATCCACAAAAATGTTACAAAGGTTGCTGCTCCTATCAGATACAATGTCCTAAACTAGGAACCTGAAATCTAAATGTCAGCAGCAATGGAACACAAGTTAATGCTCTACTTAATTAAAACCCAATAGCTAGTTGTCTAAATATCAAGGATAGCAACAATGGAGTGGATTTTGATACCCTTTGAGAGGAAAAAGTATCCACAAAAATGTTACAAAGGTTGCTGCTCCTATCAGATAGAATGTTCTAAACTAGGACCCTGAAATCTAAATTTCAGCAGCAATGGAATGACTGATGATACCCTTTGTGGAGGCACCAATCTCTAACAAACAGTACACAACTTCATCCTCTAACTAATTAGAACCTCCTTAACTAGACCCCCAAAACTCAAGGATAGCAACGATGAAGTAGATATTGATAGCCTCTGAGAGGCAACCTTCTCCACCAAAAATAGTATGCCAGTTGCTGCTCCTATCAGGTACAACATTCTGAGCTTGGATTCTCAAATTAAAACGTAAGCATAAATGGAAGGACTCATGTCATGCTCCAAAAAATGGTACACAAGTAATTGTTCTAGTCATTTACCAGCTCTTTAGCTAGAAACCCTTAATCTTAACGTCAGCAACAACTGAATGAAACTTGATGCCCTTTGAAAGGCAACAGTATTCTCAAAAATGGTACATTAGTTGCTGCTCCTATGAGACACACATCTTGAGATTGCTTCTTAATGTCTGAAGCAATGGAATGACTCATGATACCCTTTGTGGAGGCATCAGTCTTTAACAGAGGGTACAAAAGTTAATTCTCTAATTAAAACCCACTAGCTAGTTGTCTAAATCTCAAGGATAGCAACAATGGAGTGGATTTTGATACCCTTTGAGAGGAAAAAGTATCCACAAAAATGTTACAAAGGTTGCTGCTCCTATCAGATACAACGTCCTAAACTAGGACCCTGAAATCTAAATGTCAGCAGCAATGGAACACAAGTTAATGCTCTACTTAATTAAAACCCACTAGCTAGTTGTCTAAATCTCAAGGATAGCAACAATGGAGTGGATTTTGATACCCTTTAAGAGGAAAAAGTATCCACAAAAATGTTACAAAGGTTGCTGCTCCTATCAGATACAATGTCCTAAACTAGGACCCTGAAATCTAAATGTCAGCAGCAATGGAACACAAGTTAATACTCTACTTAATTAAAACCCACTAGCTAGTTGTCTAAATCTCAAGGATAGCAACAATGGAGTGGATTTTGATACCCTTTGAGAGGAAAAAGTATCCACAAAAATGTTACAAAGGTTGCTGCTCCTATCAGATACAACGTCCTAAACTAGGAACCTGAAATCTAAATGTCAGCAGCAATGGAACACAAGTTAATGCTCTACTTAATTAAAACCCACTAGCTAGTTGTCTAAATCTCAAGGATAGCAACAATGGAGTGGATTTTGATACCCTTTAAGAGGAAAAAGTATCCACAAAAATGTTACAAAGGTTGCTGCTCCTATCAGATACAATGTCCTAAACTAGGACCCTGAAATCTAAATGTCAGCAGCAATGGAACACAAGTTAATACTCTACTTAATTAAAACCCACTAGCTAGTTGTCTAAATCTCAAGGATAGCAACAATGGAGTGGATTTTGATACCCTTTGAGAGGAAAAAGTATCCACAAAAATGTTACAAAGGTTGCTGCTCCTATCAGATACAACGTCCTAAACTAGGAACCTGAAATCTAAATGTCAGCAGCAATGGAACACAAGTTAATGCTCTACTTAATTAAAACCCACTAGCTAGTTGTCTAAAATTCAAGGATAGCAACAATGGAGTGGATTTTGATACCCTTTAAGAGGAAAAAGTATCCACAAAAATGTTACAAAGGTTGCTGCTCCTATCAGACACAATGTCCTAAACTAGGACCCTGAAATCTAAATGTCAGCAGCAATGGAATGACTGATGATACCCTTTGTGGAGGCACCAATCTCTAACAAACAGTACACAAGTTCATGCTCTAACTAATTAGAACCTCCTTAACTAGACCCCCAAAACTCAAGGATAGCAACAATGGAGTAGAAATTGATAGCCTCTGAGAGGCAACCTTCTCCACCAAAAATAGTATGCCAGTTGCTGCTCCTATCAGGTACAACATTCTGAGCTTGGACTCTCAAATTAAAACGTAAGCATAAATGGAAGGACTCATGTCATGCTCTAAAAAATGGTACACAAGTAAGTGTTCTGGTCATTTACCAGCTCGTTAGCTAGAAACCCTTAATCTTAACATCAGCAACAAGTGAACGAAACTTGATGCCCTTTGAAAGGCAACAGTATTCTCAAAAATGGTACATTAGTTACTGCTCCTATGAGACACACACATCTTGAGATTGCTTCTTAATGTCTGAAGCAATGGAATGACTCATGATACCCTTTGTGGAGGCATCAGTCTTTAACATAGGGTACACAAGTTAATGCTCTAATTAATTAAAACCCACTAGCTAGTTGTCTAAATCTCAAGGATAGCAACAATGAAGTGGATTTTGATACCCTTTGAGAGGAAAAAGTATCCACAAAAATGTTACAAAGGTTGCTGCTCCTATCAGATACAATGTCCTAAACTAGGACCCTGACATCTAAATGTCAGCAGCAATGGAATGACTGATGATACCCTTTGTGGAGGCACCAATCTCTAACAAACAGTACACAAGTACATCCTCTAACTAATTAGAACCTCCTTAACTAGACCCCCAAAACTCAAGGATAGCAACGATGAAGTAGATATTGATAGCCTCTGAGAGGCAACCTTCTCCACCAAAAATAGTATGCCAGTTGCTGCTCCTGTCAGGTTCAACATTCTGAGCGTGGACTCTCAAATTAAAACGTAAGCATAAATGGAAGGACTCATGTCATGCTCCAAAAAATGGTACACAAGTAAGAGTTCTAGTCATTTACCAGCTCTTTAGCTAGAAACCCTTAATCTTAACATCAGCAACAACTGAATGAAACTTGATGCCCTTTGAAAGGCAACAGTATTCTCAAAAATGGTACAGTAGTTGCTGCTCCTATGAGACACACATCTTGAGATTGCTTCTTAATGTCAGAAGCAATGGAATGACTCATGATACCCTTTGTGGAGGCATCAGTCTTTAACATAGGGTACACAAGTTAATGCTCTACTTAATTAAAACCCACTAGCTAGTTGTCTAAATCTCAAGGATAGCAACAATGGAGTGGATTTTGATACCCTTTGAGAGGAAAAAGTATCCACAAAAATGTTACAAAGGTTGCTGCTCCTATCAGATACAATGTCCTAAACTAGGACCCTGAAATCTAAATGTCAGCAGCAATGGAACACAAGTTAATGCTCTAATTAATTAAAACCCACTATCTAGTTGTCTAAATCTCAAGGATAGCAACAATGGAGTGGATTTTGATACCCTTTGAGAGGAAAAAGTATCCACAAAAATGTTACAAAGATTGCTGCTCCTATCAGATACAACGTCCTAAACTAGGAACCTGAAATCTAAATGTCAGCAGCAATGGAACACAAGTTAATGCTCTACTTAATTAAAACCCACTAGCTAGTTGTCTAAATCTCAAGGATAGCAACAATGGAGTGGATTTTGATACCCTTTGAGAGGAAAAAGTATCCACAAAAATGTTACAAAGGTTGCTGCTCCTATCAGATACAATGTCCTAAACTAGGACCCTGAAATCTAAATGTCAGCAGCAATGGAAGACAAGTTAATGCTCTAATTAATTAAAACCCACTATCTAGTTGTCTAAATCTCAAGGATAGCAACAATGGAGTGGATTTTGATACCCTTTGAGAGGAAAAAGTATTCACAAAAATGTTACAAAGGTTGCTGCTCCTATCAGATACAATGTCCTAAACTAGGACCCTGAAATCTAAATGTCAGCAGCAATGGAATGACTGATGATACCCTTTGTGGAGGCACCAATCTCTAACAAACAGTACACAAGTTCATCCTCTAACTAATTAGAACCTCCTTAACTAGACCCCCAAAACTCAAGGATAGCAACGATGAAGTAGATATTGATAGCCTCTGAGAGGCAACCTTCTCCACCAAAAATAGTATGCCAGTTGCTGCTCCTATCAGGTACAACATTCTGAGCTTGGACTCTCAAATTAAAACGTAAGCATAAATGGAAGGACTCATGTCATGCTCCAAAAAATGGTACACAAGTAAGTGTTCTAGTCATTTACCAGCTCTTTAGCTAGAAACCCTTAATCTTAACGTCAGCAACAACTGAATGAAACTTGATGCCCTTTGAAAAGCAAAAGTATTCTCAAAAATGGTACATTAGTTGCTGCTCCTATGAGACACACACATCTTGAGATTGCTTCTTAATGTCTGAAGCAATGGAATGACTCATGATACCCTTTGTGTAGGTATCAGTCTTTAACAGAGGGTACACAAGTTAATTCTCTAATTAAAACCCACTAGCTAGTTGTCTAAATCTCAAGGATAGCAACAATGGAGTGGATTTTGATACCCTTTGAGAAGAAAAAGTATCCACAAAAATGTTACAAAGGTTGCTGCTCCTATCAGATACAATGTCCTAAACTAGGACCCTGAAATCTAAATGTCAGCAGCAATGGAACACAAGTTAATGCTCTAATTAATTAAAACCCACTAGCTAGTTGTCTAAATCTCAAGGATAGCAACAATGGAGTGGATTTTGCTACCCTTTGAGAGGAAAAAGTATCCACAAAAATGTTACAAAGGTTGCTGCTCCTATCAGATACAATGTCCTAAACTAGGACCCTGAAATCTAAATGTCAGCAGCAATGGAATGACTGATGATACCCTTTGTGGAGGCACCAATCTCTAACAAACAGTACACAAGTTCATGCTCTAACTAATTAGAACCTCCTTATCTAGACCCCCAAAACTCAAGGATAGCAATGATGAAGTAGATATTGATAGCCTCTGAGAGGCAACCTTCTCCCCCAAAAATAGTATGCCAGTTGCTGCTCCTATCAGGTACAACATTCTGAGCTTGGACTCTCAAATTAAAACGTAAGCATAAATGGAAGGACTCATGTTATGCTCCAAAAAATGGTACACAAGTAAGTGTTTAGTCATTTACCAGCTCTTTAGCTAGAAACCCTTAATCTTAACATCAGCAACAACTGAATGAAACTTGATGCCCTTTGAAAGGCAACAGTATTCTCAAAAATGGTACATTAGTTGCTGCTCCTATGAGACACACATCTTGAGATTGCTTCTTAATGTCTGAAGCAATGGAATGACTCATGATACCCTTTGTGTAGGCATCTGTCTTTAATAGAGGGTACACAAGTTAATTCTCTAATTAAAACCCACTAGCTAGTTGTCTAAATCTCAAGGATAGCAACAATGGAGTGGATTTTGATACCCTTTGAGAGGAAAAAGTATCCACAAAAATGTTACAAAGGTTGCTGCTCCTATCAGATACAATGTCCTAAACTAGGAGCCTGAAATCTAAATGTCAGCAGCAATGGAACACAAGTTAATGCTCTACTTAATTAAAACCCACTATCTAGTTGTCTAAATCTCAAGGATAGCAACAATGGAGTGGATTTTGATACCCTTTGAGAGGAAAAAGTATCCACAAAAATGTTACAAAGGTTGCTGCTCCTATCAGATACAATGTCCTAAACTAGGACCCTGAAATCTAAATGTCAGCAGCAATGGAACACAAGTTAATGCTCTACTTAATTAAAACCCACTAGCTAGTTGTCTAAATCTCAAGGATAGCAACAATGGAGTGGATTTTGATACCCTTTGAAAGGAAAAAGTATCCACAAAAATGTTACAAAGGTTGCTGCTCCTATCAGATACAATGTCCTAAACTAGGACCCTGAAATCTAAATGTCAGCAGCAATGGAACACAAGTTAATGCTCTAATTAATTAAAACCCACTAGCTAGTTGTCTAAATCTCAAGGATAGCAACAATGGAGTGGATTTTGATACCCTTTGAGAGGAAAAAGTATCCACAAAAATGTTACAAAGGTTGCTGCTCCTATCAGATACAATGTCCTAAACTAGGACCCTGAAATCTAAATGTCAGCAGCAATGGAATGACTGATGACACCCTTTGTGGAGGCACCAATCTCTAACAAACAGTACACAAGTTCATGCTCTAACTAATTAGAACCTCCTTAACTAGACCCCCAAAACTCAAGGATAGCAAAGATGAAGTAGATATTGATAGCCTCTGAGAGGCAACCTTCTCCCCCAAAAATAGTATGCCAGTTGCTGCTCCTATCAGGTACAACATTCTGAGCTTGGACTCTCAAATTAAAACGTAAGCATAAATGGAAGGACTCATGTTATGCTCCAAAAAATGGTACACAAGTAAGTGTTCTAGTCATTTACCAGCTCTTTAGCTAGAAACCCTTAATCTTAACGTCAGCAACAACTGAATGAAACTTGATGCCCTTTGAAAAGCAAAAGTATTCTCAAAAATGGTACATTAGTTGCTGCTCCTATGAGACACACACATCTTGAGATTGCTTCTTAATGTCTGAAGCAATGGAATGACTCATGATACCCTTTGTGTAGGTATCAGTCTTTAACAGAGGGTACACAAGTTAATTCTCTAATTAAAACCCACTAGCTAGTTGTCTAAATCTCAAGGATAGCAACAATGGAGTGGATTTTGATACGCTTTGAGAGGAAAAAGTATCCACAAAAATGTTACAAAGGTTGCTGCTCCTATCAGATACAATGTCCTAAACTAGGACCCTGAAATCTAAATGTCAGCAGCAATGGAACACAAGTTAATGCTCTACTTAATTAAAACCCACTAGCTAGTTGTCTAAATCTCAAGGATAGCAACAATGGAGTGGATTTTGATACCCTTTGAGAGGAAAAAGTATCCACAAAAATGTTACAAAGATTGCTGCTCCTATCAGATACAACGTCCTAAACTAGGAACCTGAAATCTAAATGTCAGCAGCAATGGAACACAAGTTAATGCTCTACTTAATTAAAACCCACTAGCTAGTTGTCTAAATCTCAAGGATAGCAACAATGGAGTGGATTTTGATACCCTTTGAGAGGAAAAAGTATCCACAAAAATGTTACAAAGGTTGCTGCTCCTATCAGATACAATGTCCTAAACTAGGACCCTGAAATCTAAATGTCAGCAGCAATGGAACACAAGTTAATGCTCTAATTAATTAAAACCCACTAGCTAGTTGTCTAAATCTCAAGGATAGCAACAATGGAGTGGATTTTGATACCCTTTGAGAGGAAAAAGTATCCACAAAAATGTTACAAAGGTTGCTGCTCCTATCAGATACAATGTCCTAAACTAGGACCCTGAAATCTAAATGTCAGCAGCAATGGAATGACTGATGATACCCTTTGTGGAGGCACCAATCTCTAACAAACAGTACACAAGTTCATGCTCTAAGTAATTAGAACCTCCTTAACTAGACCCCCAAAACTCAAGGATAGCAACGATGGAGTAGAAATTGATAGCCTCTGAGAGGCAACCTTCTCCACCAAAAATAGTATGCCAGTTGCTGCTCCTATCAGGTACAACATTCTGAGCTTGGACTCTCAAATTAAAACGTAAGCATAAATGGAAGGACTCATGTCATGCTCCAAAAAATGGTACACAAGTAAGTGTTCTAGTCATTTACCAGCTCTTTAGCTAAAAACCCTTAATCTTAACATCAGCAACAAGTGAATGAAACTTGATGCCCTTTGAAAGGCAACAGTATTCTCAAAAATGGTACATTAGTTGCTGCTCCTATGAGACACACACATCTTGAGATTGCTTCTTAATGTCTGAAGCAATGGAATGACTCATGATACCCTTTGTGTAGGCATCTGTCTTTAATAGAGGGTACACAAGTTAATTCTCTAATTAAAACCCACTAGCTAGTTGTCTAAATCTCAAGGATAGCAACAATGGAGTGGATTTTGATACCCTTTGAGAGGAAAAAGTATCCACAAAAATGTTACAAAGGTTGCTGCTCCTATCAGATACAATGTCCTAAACTAGGAGCCTGAAATCTAAATGTCAGCAGCAATGGAACACAAGTTAATGCTCTACTTAATTAAAACCCACTATCTAGTTGTCTAAATCTCAAGGATAGCAACAATGGAGTGGATTTTGATACCCTTTGAGAGGAAAAAGTATCCACAAAAATGTTACAAAGGTTGCTGCTCCTATCAGATACAATGTCCTAAACTAGGAACCTGAAATCTAAATGTCAGCAGCAATGGAACACAAGTTAATGCTCTACTTAATTAAAACCCAATAGCTAGTTGTCTAAATATCAAGGATAGCAACAATGGAGTGGATTTTGATACCCTTTGAGAGGAAAAAGTATCCACAAAAATGTTACAAAGGTTGCTGCTCCTATCAGATAGAATGTTCTAAACTAGGACCCTGAAATCTAAATTTCAGCAGCAATGGAATGACTGATGATACCCTTTGTGGAGGCACCAATCTCTAACAAACAGTACACAACTTCATCCTCTAACTAATTAGAACCTCCTTAACTAGACCCCCAAAACTCAAGGATAGCAACGATGAAGTAGATATTGATAGCCTCTGAGAGGCAACCTTCTCCACCAAAAATAGTATGCCAGTTGCTGCTCCTATCAGGTACAACATTCTGAGCTTGGATTCTCAAATTAAAACGTAAGCATAAATGGAAGGACTCATGTCATGCTCCAAAAAATGGTACACAAGTAATTGTTCTAGTCATTTACCAGCTCTTTAGCTAGAAACCCTTAATCTTAACGTCAGCAACAACTGAATGAAACTTGATGCCCTTTGAAAGGCAACAGTATTCTCAAAAATGGTACATTAGTTGCTGCTCCTATGAGACACACATCTTGAGATTGCTTCTTAATGTCTGAAGCAATGGAATGACTCATGATACCCTTTGTGGAGGCATCAGTCTTTAACAGAGGGTACAAAAGTTAATTCTCTAATTAAAACCCACTAGCTAGTTGTCTAAATCTCAAGGATAGCAACAATGGAGTGGATTTTGATACCCTTTGAGAGGAAAAAGTATCCACAAAAATGTTACAAAGGTTGCTGCTCCTATCAGATACAATGTCCTAAACTAGGACCCTGAAATCTAAATGTCAGCAGCAATGGAACACAAGTTAATACTCTACTTAATTAAAACCCACTAGCTAGTTGTCTAAATCTCAAGGATAGCAACAATGGAGTGGATTTTGATACCCTTTGAGAGGAAAAAGTATCCACAAAAATGTTACAAAAGTTGCTGCTCCTATCAGATACAATGTCCTAAACTAGGACCCTGAAATCTAAATGTCAGCAGCAATGGAACACAAGTTAATGCTCTACTTAATTAAAACCCACTAGCTAGTTGTCTAAATCTCAAGGATAGCAACAATGGAGTGGATTTTGATACCCTTTAAGAGGAAAAAGTATCCACAAAAATGTTACAAAGGTTGCTGCTCCTATCAGATACAATGTCCTAAACTAGGACCCTGAAATCTAAATGTCAGCAGCAATGGAAAGACTGATGATACCCTTTGTGGAGGCGCCAATTTCTAACAAACAGTACACAAGTTCATCCTCTAACTAATTAGAACCTCCTTAACTAGACCCCCAAAACTCAAGGATAGCAACGATGAAGTAGATATTGATAGCCTCTGAGAGGCAACCTTCTCCACCAAAAATAGTATGCCAGTTGCTGCTCCTATCAGGTACAACATTCTGAGCTTGGACTCTCAAATTAAAACGTAAGCATAAATGGAAGGACTCATGTCATGCTCCAAAAAATGGTACACAAGTAAGTGTTCTAGTCAATTACCAGCTCTTTAGCTAGAAACCCTTAATCTTAACATCAGCAACAACTGAATGAAACTTGATGCCCTTTGAAAGGCAACAGTATTCTCAAAAATGGTACAGTAGTTGCTGCTCCTATGAGACACACATCTTGAGATTGCTTCTTAATGTCAGAAGCAATGGAATGACTCATGATACCCTTTGTGGAGGCATCAGTCTTTAACATAGGGTACACAAGTTAATGCTCTAATTAATTAAAACCCACTGGCTATTTGTCTAAATCTCAAGGATAGCAACAATGGAGTGGATTTTGATACCCTTTGAGAGGAAAAAGTATCCACAAAAATGTTACAAAGGTTGCTGCTCCTATCAGATACAACGTCCTAAACTAGGACCCTGAAATCTAAATGTCAGCAGCAATGGAACACAAGTTAATACTCTACTTAATTAAAACCCACTAGCTAGTTGTCTAAATCTCAAGGATAGCAACAATGGAGTGGATTTTGATACCCTTTGAGAGGAAAAAGTATCCACAAAAATGTTACAAAGGTTGCTGCTCCTATCAGATACAACGTCCTAAACTAGGAACCTGAAATCTAAATGTCAGCAGCAATGGAACACAAGTTAATGCTCTACTTAATTAAAACCCACTAGCTAGTTGTCTAAAATTCAAGGATAGCAACAATGGAGTGGATTTTGATACCCTTTGAGAGGAAAAAGTATCCACAAAAATGTTACAAAGGTTGCTGCTCCTATCAGATACAATGTCCTAAACTAGGACCCTGAAATCTAAATGTCAGCAGCAATGGAACACAAGTTAATACTCTAATTAATTAAAACCCACTGGCTAGTTGTCTAAATCTCAAGGATAGCAACAATGGAGTGGATTTTGATACCCTTTGAGAGGAAAAAGTATCCACAAAAATGTTACAAAGGTTGCTGCACCTATCAGATACAATGTCCTAAACTAGGACCCTGAAATCTAAATGTCAGCAGCAATGGAATGACTGATGATACCCTTTGTGGAGGCACCAATCTCTAACAAACAGTACACAAGTTCATCCTCTAACTAATTAGAACCTCCTTAACTAGACCCCCAAAACTCAAGGATAGCAACGATGAAGTAGATATTGATAGCCTCTGAGAGGCAACCTTCTCCACCAAAAATAGTATGCCAGTTGCTGCTCCTATCAGGTACAACATTCTGAGCTTGGACTCTCAAATTAAAACGTAAGCATAAATGGAAGGACTCATGTCATGCTCCAAAAAATGGTACACAAGTAAGTGTTCTAGTCATTTACCAGCTCTTTAGCTAGAAACCCTTAATCTTAACATCAGTAACAACTGAATGAAACTTGATGCCCTTTGAAAGGCAACAGTATTCTCAAAAATGGTACAGTAGTTGCTGCTCCTATGAGACACACATCTTGAGATTGCTTCTTAATGTCTGAAGCAATGGAATGACGCATGATACCCTTTGTGGAGGCATCAGTCTTTAACAGAGGGTACACAAGTTAATTCTCTAATTAAAACCCACTAGCTAGTTGTCTAAATCTCAAGGATAGCAACAATGGAGTGGATTTTGATACCCTTTGAGAGGAAAAAGTATCCACAAAAATGTTACAAAGGTTGCTGCTCCTATCAGATACAATGTCCTAAACTAGGACCCTGAAATCTAAATGTCAGCAGCAATGGAATGACTGATGATACCCTTTGTGGAGGCACCAATCTCTAACAAACAGTACACCAGTTCATCCTCTAACTAATTAGACCCCCAAAACTCAAAGATAGCAATGATGAAGTAGATATTGATAGCCTCTGAGAGGCAACCTTCTCCACCAAAAATAGTATGCCAGTTGCTGCTCCTATCAGGTACAACATTCTGAGCTTGGACTCTCAAATTAAAACGTAAGCATAAATGGAAGGACTCATGTCATGCTCCAAAAAATGGTACACAAGTAAGTGTTCTAGTCATTTACCAGCTCTTTAGCTAGAAACCCTTAATCTTAACGTCAGCAACAACTGAATGAAACTTGATGCCCTTTGAAAGGCAACAGTATTCTCAAAAATGGTACATTAGTTGCTGCTCCTATGAGACACACACATCTTGAGATTGCTTCTTAATGTCTGAAGCAATGGAATGACTCATGATACCCTTTGTGTAGGCATCAGTCTTTAACAGAGGGTACACAAGTTAATTCTCTAATTAAAACCCACTAGCTAGTTGTCTAAATCTCAAGGATAGCAACAATGGAGTGGATTTTGATACCCTTTGAGAGGAAAAAGTATCCACAAAAATGTTACAAAGGTTGCTGCTCCTATCAGATACAATGTCCTAAACTAGGACCCTGAAATCTAAATGTCAGCAGCAATGGAATGACTGATGATACCCTTTGTGGAGGCACCAATCTCTAACAAACAGTACACAAGTTCATCCTCTAACTTATTAGAACCTCCTTAACTAGACCCCCAAAACTCAAGGATAGCAACGATGAAGTAGATATTGATAGCCTCTGAGAGGCAACCTTCTCCACCAAAAATAGTATGCCAGTTGCTGCTCCTATCAGGTTCAACATTCTGAGAGTGGACTCTCAAATTAAAACGTAAGCATAAATGGAAGGACTCATGTCATGCTCCAAAAAATGGTACACAAGTAAGTGTTCTAGTCATTTACCAGCTCTTTAGCTAGAAACCCTTAATCTTAACGTCAGCAACAACTGAATGAAACTTGATGCCCTTTGAAAGGCAACAGTATTCTCAAAAATGGTACAGTAGTTGCTGCTCCTATGAGACACACATCTTGAGATTGCTTCTTAATGTCAGAAGCAATGGAATGACTCATGATACCCTTTGTGGAGGCATCAGTCTTTAACATAGGGTACACAAGTTAATGCTCTACTTAATTAAAACCCACTAGCTAGTTGTCTAAATCTCAAGGATAGCAACAATGGAGTGGATTTTGATATCCTTTGAGAGGAAAAAGTATCCACAAAAATGTTACAAAGGTTGTTGCTCCTATCAGATACAACGTCCTAAACTAGGAACCTGAAATCTAAATGTCAGCAGCAATGGAACACAAGTTAATGCTCTACTTAATTAAAACCCACTAGCTAGTTGTCTAAATCTCAAGGATAACAACAATGGAGTGGATTTTGATACCCTTTGAGAGGAAAAAGTATCCACAAAAATGTTAAAAAGGTTGCTGCTCCTATCAGATACAATGTCCTAAACTAGGACCCTGAAATCTAAATGTCAGCAGCAATGGAATGACTGATGATACCCTTTGTGGAGGCACCAATCTCTAACAAACAGTACACAAGTTCATCCTCTAACTTATTAGAACCTCCTTAACTAGACCCCCAAAACTCAAGGACAGCAACGATGAAGTAGATATTGATAGCCTCTGAGAGGCAACCTTCTCCACCAAAAATAGTATGCCAGTTGCTGCTCCTATCAGGTACAACATTCTGAGCTTGGACGCTCAAATTAAAATGTAAGCATAAATGGAAGGACTCATGTCATGCTCCAAAAAATGGTACACAAGTAAGTGTTCTAGTCATTTACCAGCTCTTTAGCTAGAAACCCTTAATCTTAACGTCAGCAACAACTAAATGAAACTTGATGCCCTTTGAAAGGCAACAGTATTCTCAAAAATGGTACATTAGTTGCTGCTCCTATAAGACACACATCTTGAGATTGCTTCTTAATGTCTGAAGCAATGGAATGACTCATGATACCCTTTGTGGAGGCATCAGTCTTTAACAGAGGGTACACAAGTTAATTCTCTAATTAAAACCCACTAGCTAGTTGTCTAAATCTCAAGGACAGCAACAATGGAGTGGATTTTGATACCCTTTGAGAGGAAAAAGTATCCACAAAAATGTTACAAAGGTTGCTGCTCCTATCAGATACAATGTCCTAAACTAGGACCCTGAAATCTAAATGTCAGCAGCAATGGAACACAAGTTAATGCTCTAATTAATTAAAACCCACTGGCTAGTTGTCTAAATCTCAAGGATAGCAACAATGGAGTGGATTTTGATACCCTTTGAGAGGAAAAAGTATCCACAAAAATGTTACAAAGGTTGCTGCTCCTATCAGATACAATGTCCTAAACTAGGACCCTGAAATCTAAATGTCAGCAGCAATGGAACAAGAGTTAATGCTCTACTTAATTAAAACCCACTAGCTAGTTGTCTAAATCTCAAGGATAGCAACAATGGAGTGGATTTTGATATCCTTTGAGAGGAAAAAGTATCCACAAAAATGTTACAAAGGTTGCTGCTCCTATCAGACACAATGTCCTAAACTAGGACCCTGAAATCTAAATGTCAGCAGCAATGGAATGACTGATGATACCCTTTGTGGAGGCACCAATCTCTAACAAACAGTACACAAGTTCATGCTCTAACTAATTAGAACCTCCTTAACTAGACCCCCAAAACTCAAGGATAGCAACAATGGAGTAGAAATTGATAGCCTCTGAGAGGCAACCTTCTCCACCAAAAATAGTATGCCAGTTGCTGCTCCTATCAGGTACAACATTCTGAGCTTGGACTCTCAAATTAAAACGTAAGCATAAATGGAAGGACTCATGTCATGCTCCAAAAAATGGTACACAAGTAAGAGTTCTAGTCATTTACCAGCTCTTTAGCTAGAAACCCTTAATCTTAACATCAGCAACAACTGAATGAAACTTGATGCCCTTTGAAAGGCAACAGTATTCTCAAAAATGGTACAGTAGTTGCTGCTCCTATGAGACACACATCTTGAGATTGCTTCTTAATGTCAGAAGCAATGGAATGACTCATGATACCCTTTGTGGAGGCATCAGTCTTTAACATAGGGTACACAAGTTAATGCTCTACTTAATTAAAACCCACTAGCTAGTTGTCTAAATCTCAAGGATAGCAACAATGGAGTGGATTTTGATATCCTTTGAGAGGAAAAAGTATCCACAAAAATGTTACAAAGGTTGCTGCTCCTATCAGATACAACGTCCTAAACTAGGAACCTGAAATCTAAATGTCAGCAGCAATGGAACACAAGTTAATGCTCTACTTAATTAAAACCCACTAGCTAGTTGTCTAAATCTCAAGGATAGCAACAATGGAGTGGATTTTGATACCCTTTGAGAGGAAAAAGTATCCACAAAAATGTTACAAAGGTTGCTGCTCCTATCAGATACAATGTCCTAAACTAGGACCCTGAAATCTAAATGTCAGCAGCAATGGAACACAAGTTAATGCTCTAATTAATTAAAACCCACTATCTAGTTGTCTAAATCTCAAGGATAGCAACAATGGAGTGGATTTTGATACCCTTTGAGAGGAAAAAGTATCCACAAAAATGTTACAAAGATTGCTGCTCCTATCAGATACAACGTCCTAAACTAGGAACCTGAAATCTAAATGTCAGCAGCAATGGAACACAAGTTAATGCTCTACTTAATTAAAACCCACTAGCTAGTTGTCTAAATCTCAAGGATAGCAACAATGGAGTGGATTTTGATACCCTTTGAGAGGAAAAAGTATCCACAAAAATGTTACAAAGGTTGCTGCTCCTATCAGATACAATGTCCTAAACTAGGACCCTGAAATCTAAATGTCAGCAGCAATGGAAGACAAGTTAATGCTCTAATTAATTAAAACCCACTATCTAGTTGTCTAAATCTCAAGGATAGCAACAATGGAGTGGATTTTGATACCCTTTGAGAGGAAAAAGTATCCACAAAAATGTTACAAAGATTGCTGCTCCTATCAGATACAACGTCCTAAACTAGGAACCTGAAATCTAAATGTCAGCAGCAATGGAACACAAGTTAATGCTCTACTTAATTAAAACCCACTAGCTAGTTGTCTAAATCTCAAGGATAGCAACAATGGAGTGGATTTTGATACCCTTTGAGAGGAAAAAGTATTCACAAAAATGTTACAAAGGTTGCTGCTCCTATCAGATACAATGTCCTAAACTAGGACCCTGAAATCTAAATGTCAGCAGCAATGGAATGACTGATGATACCCTTTGTGGAGGCACCAATCTCTAACAAACAGTACACAAGTTCATCCTCTAACTAATTAGAACCTCCTTAACTAGACCCCCAAAACTCAAGGATAGCAACGATGAAGTAGATATTGATAGCCTCTGAGAGGCAACCTTCTCCACCAAAAATAGTATGCCAGTTGCTGCTCCTATCAGGTACAACATTCTGAGCTTGGACTCTCAAATTAAAACGTAAGCATAAATGGAAGGACTCATGTCATGCTCCAAAAAATGGTACACAAGTAAGTGTTCTAGTCATTTACCAGCTCTTTAGCTAGAAACCCTTAATCTTAACGTCAGCAACAACTGAATGAAACTTGATGCCCTTTGAAAAGCAAAAGTATTCTCAAAAATGGTACATTAGTTGCTGCTCCTATGAGACACACACATCTTGAGATTGCTTCTTAATGTCTGAAGCAATGGAATGACTCATGATACCCTTTGTGTAGGTATCAGTCTTTAACAGAGGGTACACAAGTTAATTCTCTAATTAAAACCCACTAGCTAGTTGTCTAAATCTCAAGGATAGCAACAATGGAGTGGATTTTGATACCCTTTGAGAAGAAAAAGTATCCACAAAAATGTTACAAAGGTTGCTGCTCCTATCAGATACAATGTCCTAAACTAGGACCCTGAAATCTAAATGTCAGCAGCAATGGAACACAAGTTAATGCTCTACTTAATTAAAACCCACTAGCTAGTTGTCTAAATCTCAAGGATAGCAACAATGGAGTGGATTTTGATACCCTTTGAAAGGAAAAAGTATCCACAAAAATGTTACAAAGGTTGCTGCTCCTATCAGATACAATGTCCTAAACTAGGACCCTGAAATCTAAATGTCAGCAGCAATGGAACACAAGTTAATGCTCTAATTAATTAAAACCCACTAGCTAGTTGTCTAAATCTCAAGGATAGCAACAATGGAGTGGATTTTGCTACCCTTTGAGAGGAAAAAGTATCCACAAAAATGTTACAAAGGTTGCTGCTCTATCAGATACAATGTCCTAAACTAGGACCCTGAAATCTAAATGTCAGCAGCAATGGAATGACTGATGACACCCTTAACCCCTTCGCGACCTTTGCCGGTTCAGGACCGTCATGACAAGAAGGTCACTAAATGACCTTTGACGGTCCTGAACCGTCAAAAAGTTAAATAAGCTTAGAAAGTGATCAAGGATCACTTTCTTCGCTTAAACGGCCTTGCTGCAATGCCTCGATGTCGAGGCATCCAGCAAGGCCGAGATCGGCATCGGGGGCCATGTCTGGCCCCTCCCTGGGGCGTCAACAGCCGCCATACATTGTATGGCGGCGGACGCCCGTTTTAAAAGCGTTTAGGAGGCGATCAACGATCGCCTCCTAAACTTAAATGGTGTCGCTGGAATGCCTCGATCAGGAGGCATCCAGCGACACCAAACACTTACCTTTAGGTGGGCTGTGACCGCTCCGGAGAGCGGTCACAGCCGCAGCTGCCGGTGATCTTCGCCATCAAGTAAGATGGCGGCGGCCCGGGAACTACAACAATAAAGACGAAAAAGTTCGCTAGAGGGTCTCCAGACCCTCTAGAGAACTGGCTCCACTTGCTGGTTGAATACAGGTACTGCATTCAACCATGCAAGTCAATGGAGCCCAGCTTTCTAATCACTATGTGATTAGTAAAATATTCAAAAAAAAATAAAAAATAAAAAAATGGAAAAAAAAAAATGTGCTAACATTTAAAAATAATTATGCAGTGATGTCACTAGATGAACCATCCAGTACCAGCACAATGTGTAAAAAAAAATATAAAAAAAGTATTTAAAAAAATAAAAAAAATAAAAAAATAAAGTTTATTATTTTGAGCAAGTGCTAAAATTTCTCAAAAATCTCAGAGTTAAAATAAAAGCACTTCAAATACCCAAGGGGTGTCTAATATATAAAAAAAATGGCTGATGGGGTAAATTGGAGTGGCCTAGCTCACAGATAGGGCATAGGTACAGACTGACCAAAATGGAGAAAAAAAGCGCACTTCCCAAATGTGGCATTTTAAATCTGAAACAACCCGACAAACCCATGCATGTCGGGTATCACTGCACTCAGGAGATGTTCCTGAACACATATTGGGGGGTTGTTTGACAGTGACATATACCAGAACCTGTATATCTATAACTAAAGTACAATTTGTGTGAAAAAAAATTACTATTACAAAGTTTGACAAAGTGTAGTTCTATAATTGGTGCATGGAAAGGGTTAAAATAACAGCATTCGGAATACCCTGGGGTGTCTAGTTTTCCAAAATATATGGTTTGAATGGGTTAAATTGAGTTAACCGGCTTCAAAGATATTCCAAAGAGGAGATGGAGGCAGAATGACCAAATGACCACCTGGATTACGCATGCCCCAAAAGTAGCCTTTTACCAGCCAAACAATCTGACAAACCCATGCATGTGGGGTATCGCTGTACTCAGGAGATGTTGCTGAACACACATTGGGGTGTTGTTTGATAGTGACATATACCAGAACCTGTATATCTATAACTAAAGTACAATTTGTGTGGAAAAAAAAATAAAAAAAATTACTATTACAAAGTTTGACAAAGTGTAGTTGTATAATTGGTGCATGGAAAGGGTTAAAATAACAGCATTTGGAATACCCTGGGGTGTCTAGTTTTCAAAAATATATGGTTTGAGGGGGTTAAATTGAGTTAACCGGCTTCAAAGATCTTCCAAAGAGGAGATGGAGGCAGACTGACCAGATTTGTTAAAAAAGATTTGGAAATCATAAAACGCTGCTTGTACTTATTGCCCTATAACGTACAAAAAACAGCAAAAAAACATAAAAACATTGGGTATCTCTAAACTCAGGACAAGTAGTAGAATCTATTTAGCTAGTTTTTTTACTTGCTTTTTTAGGTGAGTAAAAGATTTTTCAAATAAAAGTCATAAAATGTGTTTTTTTTCAATTTTTCACCATGTTTTTTTTATTTTTTTTATAGTAAATAAGATGATACGATCAAAATAATGGTATCTGAAGAAAGCCCATCTTGTCCTGAAAAAAACAATATATAACTTATGTGGGTACACTAAATGGGTGAGGAGAAAATTACACCTGAACACAAGCACCACAAAAGTGTCAAAACAGCCTCGGTCCCACAGGGTAGAAAACGAAAAATGAGCCCGGTCCTTAAGGGGTTAATGGAGGCATCAGTTTCCAAAAACTGGTTCAGATGTTGCTGCTCTAATCATTCAAAACCTGTTTAGCTAGAATGCCTAAATCTCAAGGCCAGCAGCAATTGAGTTGATCGGCATACCCTTTGCAGAGGCACTCGTCTTTAATAAATGGCACACGATATGCTGCTTTACTCAGACTAAACCTCCTGAGCTAGAATCCCCAAATTGGAAGATCAGTAATAATAGAAACAATGTTGATAAAGACTTTTGCCTCTGCCAAGGTTAACAAGTGGTACATTACTTAATGATCTAATCAACTATACCCACCTTAGCTAGACCCCAAAATATAAAGGATAGCAACAATGGATTGGATAAATGGTACCTAATTTGCTGATCTACTCATTTAGAACATATTTAGCTAGACTTTCTATCTCTCACGGTCAGAAACAATAGAGTAGATCATGATACCTTTTGGTAAGGCACAAGTCTCTAATAAATGACACAAGAGTTGATTTACTACTCAGTCTGAACCTCCTGAGCTAAAATCCCCAAATTTGCAGATCAGTAACAATAGATACAATATTAATACCTTTGGCAGAGGCACCAGTCTTCAAAAAATGGTACATGAGTCAATCCTCTAATTAATTAGAACATTGTTAGCTAGACTCCTGAATCTCAAGGTTAGCAAACAATGTTGATACCCTTGTCAGAGGCCCCATACTTAAACATATGGTATGTTAGTTAATGCTCTAATCAATTAGACCCTACTTAGCTACACCAATAAATCTCAAGGTCTTTGAGAGGCAATAGTCTTACAAAAAAACAACCAATCAAGAGTTGCTACTCATATCAGATTTATCCTCCTGAAGTAAGACCTTCAAATCGCAAGGTTAGCAGTAATGGAATCAATCATGACACCTTTTGATGAGGCATTTGTCTCTAATAAACGACATACAAGTCCTAATTTATCAATTAGAACCTAATTTGCTACAGCTATCAAATCTCAATGTTGGAAGCAATGGAAAAACGTATGATACCCTTTGTGGAGGCACCAATCACTAACAAACAGTACACAAGTTAATGCTCTAATTAATTAGAACCTCCTTAACTAGACCCCCAAACCTCAAGCATAGCAACAATGTAGTGGAATGTTACATGAGTCGCTGGGCTAATCCATCAGAAGCTCTTTAGAAACCCCAAATTATGAAGAACAGAATGGATGTTTATACCCAGCATATGGCACCGGAGTAGTAGTACTATACAACTAAAACCTCTCTAACTACAACCCCCAAATCTAAAGGTCAGATTTTAAGTAGTAAACCTTCAAGCTCTCACCCATATCCAATGATTTCTGTGCTGTGAAGACGAGTATCAGCTCCAAGGGTGTAGGTGTGAAGATCTGTCAGAGACTGTAGCAGCAGTTACTGGTGGTGACTTCTGTGACATTCTTGCTCCAGTCGCAAAGTATAGCATGTTGAACATATTATTAATCTGATAATTACAAAAACAAATAGTTATTTAGATATTTGTTAACAAGCACATTATTTCTATTGTCTATTAGGGTGGAGAAGGTTTTTGATCAATTTTGTAGTTGCATTAGTCTCCAAGAAATGGTACACTAATTGCTGCTCTAATCAATTAGGACCTCCTTTGCTAGAACACCCAAAGCTCATGGTCAGCAGAAATTAAAATGATCTTGGAACCCTTTGCAGAGTCACCAGTCTCCAGCAAATGGTACACGAGATGTGGTTCTAATCATGTGGACCCTCCTTAGCTAGAACCCCCAATTTTCAAGGTCAGCAACAATGGAATAGATCTAGATACAATTCCCATTCTATAGCAAATGTTACATGAGTCGCTTGGCTAATCCATCAAAAGCTCTTCAGAAGTCCAAAATTATGAAGAAGAGAATGGATCTTCATACCCTTTGTTGAGACACGAGGCTTCAGCAAATGGCACAGGAGTAGTAGTACTATACAACTAAAACCTCTCTAACTACAACCCCCAAATCTAAAAGTCAGATTTTAAGTAGTAAACCTCCAAGATCTCACCCATATCCAAGGATTTCTGTGCTGGGATGACGAGTATCAGCTCCAAGGGTGTAGGTGTGAAGATCTGTCAGAGACTCAGATGTGACTGAGCACAAACAGAATGTTGCAGCAGTTACTAGGGGTGACTAGTGTGACCTCACAACGTGATCTCTCTTTGACTTTCTTGCTCCAGTCGCAGAGTATAACATGTTGAACATTTTATTGATCTTATAATTACAAAAACAAAAAGTTATTTAGATATTTTTTAACAATCACATTATTTCTATTGTCTATTAGGGTGCAGTCCCTAAATACTGTATTTTTCTTTCTATCTTACATATTTCTGATATCTATCAAACTAAATCCTTTTATACATTCAATAAAAATGTAAATTTTGTGAACTGTATCCACTATTCCCTCTTGTGGATTTAGAGCGCAACAAAATAAAGCCTATCAAAACTTCTTAGAATTTGGTACTGTTCCTTTATCACCCCTACATAAAAGGTGGAGGGCTGTTTGGGGGTCTCTGGTGGTCAAGGATGGTCAATCATTCAGGAGAGGTGCTAAAAGCTCATGGTTCACCCTAACCCAGGGCAAGCGGACCTAGTCACGTCTCGAAGTCACTAAAACAACTGTCTGCTTTTTACTTACAGCAAATAAAATAATTGTATATAATGTTTTACTTGAGAGAACTCACAGACGTTTTCCTTCAAGCTGCCAATCAGTTGCAAGAAACGAATCCCATTGAAATCAATAGGAGCTCTTTCTGCGCATGGAGGGGTTTATGAAAGCTGGAGCTGGATAGGGAGATGCGTTTGGCCGAACACACCTCTTGCACTGAAAATAGCTGCTGGGCAGGGAAAGGGCAGATACCTATGGGGTGATTCTGCTAATTAACCTCCATGCATCTTAAAAGGGGAAACTATGACAAGTTAAGGGCACCCCGCAGCTTTCATACGCATAAATGTGTATGCGATGGCTGGAGTGTTTAAACATGCATGCAACAGGCATAAGCTTGAATATGAAAGAATTTCAAGGACCAAATCAGATAGTTTACTGAGTGGGCAGTAGATAAATGGAACAGCCTCCCATCAGAAGTGGCATATATTAATACATTGAGGGGATTTAAGCATGCATGGGTCAGACATAAAGGTCATGATTCTAAGAGAAGACCAACGAATGATTAAGTATTAAATTCTGAGTCTCTACATCAGGAATAATGTACAGGCTAGATGGGCTGAAAAGCGTTGATTTTCAAAAACCGAAAAATCCGTTAAGAATAATCTGGCATTTACATATATATATATATACATATATGCACCATGCCGTCACTAGCACTATCTTACCTTCATGGAGGTATGTGGACCTCCATCACCACCTACCCCGGCGATCTGACCCTCACGCTGAAGGGCATCACCGGGGCCACCCCATCTGCCCGGTGACGTCTCTCGCAATGACGTCACCGCGCAACTTTATTAACAACTGACAATTGTCAGTTAAAGAGGTATGGGGGCATGCTGCTTAGATGCCTGTATCTCAGGCATCTAAGCAGCTACATACCCCCAACATATACCGTTGGAAAGGTAATCGACTCACCTTTCCAACGGTATATAGATTGTAAAAAAAGAATAAAAAATATTAAGTTAAAAAAAATAAAAATTTAAAAAAAATGATTTGGGGGGTCTCTAAAGGCAGATAAAAAAAGATCAAAATTGCCTAGTGACCCCCAAAATAAATTATTTAAACATAAAGTAGTTTAACTTTCAAAAAAAAAAAAAAAGTTTAAGTATTCTAGCGAAATGATCACTGTGATAGCCAATGTTACCACAGCGATCATATAGCTTTAAAGAGTCACATTCCCTTTTTAAAAATGTCCGATACTAATTTTTAATCCTATGATCCCTTTGATCATGGGGTTAAATTTAGCCAACGGTAGAGGGAGGCAATTTTTGAAATCCTGATGAACTGCAATTATTATTAAAATCAGCCATTTAGCCTGTGCGGTACGTGAGTAACCATATCATCCCTGGAGCGCCTTGCATTTTTACTGCAAAACTTATTTTTGCTGTAAAAGTGATTTTTTTTTCTCCCTTTACCATCATTTCTTTGGGATTGTAAGGGGAAAGAATGGTGTGTGCTTCTGTGAGTAAATGTATGGAAAGAATGGCGTGTGCTTCTGTGAGTGAATGGAGATATGAAAGGCGTGTGAATGGTCAGTAATTAGGGTTGAAGCCTTGACATGGCATTACTGCTCACGTTAGAAGTTAAATTATGGCACAAAAAGTACATATTTGCAAAAACTACACCCCTTGGCGCATCAAATGAGGGGCTGCATGTGTTTCTAGTACAAACCTGGAGTTCGCAAGACACAAATGAACATTATGGTTAGAAAAAACATATTTTCAAGCCAAAGCAACATATTCCATCATTATTTGTGCACTCAACTTTTGTCCTAGAAATACAAGAACAGCCCCGGAGGGAAAGAATTGGACAAAGGGGCCACATGAATGTGTGCGGACGAGGTACCCTTGGTCAAGCCTGTTTAAAGGGTTAAGGCATGACTAAGCTAAAATTTGCCGCTGAAAACTGAGCTATCTTGTGGCAGGTGCAGGGCCAGGGGGGGAGGGGGTAATTAGTTAATTACCCTCCCTAGGGGGGTATATAAGGAAGGGTCGTGGCCTATAGTGGCAACCATTTCAGAAAAATTTTACCTTTTGTCTTGCAGGTTCCTGATCCAGTATGGAATCCCTGCTTCAAGAGCTCCAGGAGGCCGCCGGTGGTGATGTGGAGTGGCTCCGTGAGCGCCTGTCCGGGGTCCTGTCGTCCTCGCCGGTTCCGGGTCCGTCATCTGCTCCGGGGTCATCAAGGTCCAGCCGGTCCAGGGTCTCCCGTCCCCCCGTTCGGCTGAGCCCAGAGGTGTCCGGCCGGAGGGTGGCTGCCGCGTCTCCGGCCCGCATTGAGTCCCGTGCAGGGCCTACCAAGCGCCGGAGTTCCCGTCCGGCGAGATCCGGGAGGGCTGGCAGGCCTCGCCCGGAGGTACAGCCGTCTCATCCGTCCCCGCCGCAGTCTCCATCCAGCTCCGGGGAGGAGCGGGGCGGCGGGGTTGTCAGCTCCGTTCCTGGTGCGCCCGGGGCTTCGGGAGCCGCCGGTGCGGTTTCCTCGCGGTCCGGCGGTGTAGGCCGCGACCGCGGCATCGATTTCAGGCGCCCCGGTGCTCGCGCCCGGGTGCGATCTTCGCGGGAGGCTGCTTCCTCGCCAGGAACTTCCACGCCTACGCAGGCCGTGTCGCGGCCTAGCTTGCAGGCTGGTGCTGAGTCCCAGGGAGTGCTGAGTGGCTGCAGTGGGGCTGGAGGAGCTGCTGCTGGCCGTCGCTCAGTTGCTCCACGCACTGAGCCTGCTGATGATCTGCTGGACACTCCTGCTGTTTTCCGGCCTGGTGCTTCTGCTGCAAATCTTCCGGAGGCTATGCCTTCTACATCCACTGCTGGGAGCGCTGCATCTCAGGGTGAGCATATGGTTTCACTATTTTCTCCTCTTTCTTCGCACTCTGCACCTGTTAGTGGGTTGGCTGGGAGTAGTGGGAGTTCTTCTGCTTTGATGGGGTCCACATCTGCTGTTTCTGGGGATAGTTCGGCAGTTGCGCTCCAATTGCTTTCTGTGTTCCGTGATCTGGTGGCGACCTGTGGTTTGGGGGGTCAGGGTGCGTCGCCGGCGCAGGTTTGGGGTTCGAGTGTTGCGTCTGGGGCTGGTGGTCTCGGTGCTTTGGGGAGTGGTAGTGTAGCACCAGCGGCGCCTGTCCCTGCGCCTGTCCCTGCGCCTGTCCCTGCGCCTGTCCCTGCGCCTGTCCCTGCGCCTGTTGGCGCTAGCAGCGTTCCAGCCGACGCGGCCGCTGGGGGTTCGCGCTCTGACGTTGATTCCGTTCGGCTGGCTGACGCTGCCCGTGGAGAGGTGTATGTTTGTTTTGAGGCTCCGTTGGGTACGCATTTGAAGCAGGAAGTGCGGGACAAGATTTGGAAGGGGGAATATGTGGAAATCTTTTCGCTCCTTCCTCTGGAGAAGTTTAATTTGGATAGGCCGTCTAAAAATGAGGCCACTAAAAAGGAGGATGAGGAGAAGCGACGATACCGTTTGATTCCTCGCACCTTTTCTAATTGGCTGCAGGCTTTTGCGATTTTGGCCAGCGTCATAGGTCAGAAAGCGCCTGAGCATTGTTCGGGATTATTTTGCTACCTTGACTCGATTGGGGAAGCGTATCGGGTTTATGGTGGGCAGGCGTGGCTGCGGTATGATGAGCAGTTCCGTCAGCGCATGGCGGTGCGTCCTGGGGTCCGTTGGGACCATAAAGATATAGCACTGTGGCTGCGCGTTATGACGCCGGGTCGTCCTGGGTCTCAGCCTTTTCAGACGGGAGCCGGCACTTCCGGATCAGGGGTGTCGGCTGGGCAACAGAAAGGATACTGCTGGAAGTTTAATGAGGGGCAGTGCAAGTGGGGCACATTGTGTCGCTTTAAGCATGAGTGCTCCGGCTGTAGTGGCGCACACCCGCTTACTAAGTGCCTCAAGCGGCATAAAGGGGGTAAGGCCGGTGCTGGAAAAAGGGGTGACTCCGGTGCGGCTGGAGATGATGCTGCCGTGGCTGATTAAATATCCTGATCGGGCTGCTGCCCGGTTGCTGGAAGGGGGTTTTCGGGAAGGTTTTCGCATTCCGTCTAAAGTTGAGGGTTTATCTGCTCGGTCGCGTAACCTTAAGTCGGCGCTTGCCAATCCGTCTGTTGTTTCTGACAAGTTGCAAAAGGAGGTGCGTTTGGGCAGGATGGCGGGTCCGTTTCCTTCCCCCCCTATCCCTGATTTACGGGTGTCCCCGTTGGGCCTGGTTCCCAAGAAGGAACCAAACAAGTTCCGGTTGATCCATCATCTGTCTTATCCGAAAGGGCAGTCGGTGAACGATGGTATTGACCCGGCTCTGTGTACGGTCTCGTATGCGTCTTTTGATAGGGCGGCACATTGGGTGAGGGTGTCTGGTAGGGGGGCGTTGTTGGCAAAGGTTGATATTGAGGCTGCCTTCCGTCTCCTTCCTGTTCATCCGGACAGTTTTCATTTGTTGGGGTGTTTTTGGGGTGATGGGTTTTTTGTTGACAGGTGCCTCCCGATGGGTTGCTCCATTTCTTGCTCGTACTTTGAGACGTTTAGCACGTTCCTGGAGTGGGTGGTTAGGGAAGTTGCGGGTCTCCCTTCTATTATTCATTATTTGGATGATTTTTTGTGTGTGGGTCCGGCGGGTTCTTCTCAGTGTGCGGTTTTGTTGGCCACGATGCAACAAGTGGCGCGTCTTTTTGGTGTCCCGTTGGCACCTGATAAGACTGAGGGGCCGTGCAGTTCCTTGTGTTTCTTGGGTATTGAAATTGATTCAAGGGATATGTCTTATCGGCTCCCTGAGGCGAAGGTGGTTGAGCTTCGTTTTTTGGTTGCGAGTTTTCGGCGGCTGCACAAGGTCACTTTGCGGCAATTGCAGTCCTTGTTGGGTAAGTTGAATTTTGCGTCTCGGGTTATGCCGATGGGCAGGGTTTTTTCGAGGCGTTTGTCTTTAGCGACTGCTGGTGTATCGGCCCCACATCATTTTGTGCGGCTTACGAGATCCCTGAAGGAGGATCTTGAGGTGTGGGATTTGTTTCTGCGTGATTTTAATGGTCGGACGTTGTGGATGGAGGAGCCGGTCACTAACGCGGACCTGGAGTTGTGGACGGATGCCGCGGGTGCGGTGGGGTTCGGCGCTTATTTTGGGGGCAGTTGGTGTGTGGGGAGCTGGCCGGCCGGCTGGGCTAGTACGGGTTTAACTAAGAATTTAACTTTCTTGGAGTTGTTTCCCATTTTGGTGGCGGTTGAGGTGTGGGGTGATCGTCTCGCTAATCGCCAGGTTCGTTTTTGGTGTGACAACCTTGCTGTGGTTCAGGCGATTTCTAATCTCACTTCCTCTTCCGTTCCCGTGTTGCGCTTGTTGCGGCGCTTGGTGTTGCGTTGTCTTCGGCTTAATATGTGCCTCAGGGCTTCTCATGTTCCTGGTGTTGACAATTGTATAGCTGACTCCCTTTCTCGTTTGCAGTGGGACCGATTCTTCGCTTTGGCGCCCGGGGCGGACAAGGTGGGCACGGATTTTCCGGCTTGGATGTGGAGTCTGGGCGAGCTGGAGTAGAGGTCCTTCTGCAACGTTCTCTGGTTCCTGCTACTCGTGGTTTTTACGATCAGGTTTGGGGTGAATGGTCTGCTTTTTGGGCCGAGGCGTCCGCCTTGGAACAGGGTCTTAGTAGGGCGGAGTGCCTGTTGTGGCTGGTGGGTTATTGGTTTAGTAGCGGGGTGTCTGTTGCGGGTTTGGGTCGCCGGATGGCGGCGCTTGCTTTCCATTTTAAGGCTGGGGGTGAGCCTGATTTCACTAAAAACTTTATGGTCCGTCAGGCTCTGCGGGGGTATCGGCGGGGTGCTGCTAGGCGTGATTCTAGGAGGCCGGTTTCCTACCCTCTGCTGTTGGATTTGGTGGCGTTTCTAGACGGGGCTTGTGTGTCGCGGGAGGAGTTCTTGTTGTTTCGGCTGGCGTTTGTCCTCGCCTTTTTTGGTGCCTTCCGTATTGGTGAGCTCGTGAGCCCCAGCAAGTCTGTCCCTGGGGGCCTGCTGTTTGATGATGTTTTGCTGTCCGGTGGGGAGGTCCGGTTGGGTCTTCGGAGGTCCAAGACGGACCAGGAGGGCAGGGGTCGTTTTGTTGTTTTGCAGTCTCTTCCCGGTTCTTCGGTTTGCCCGCACGCCTGTATGGTGGCTTATCTCGCAGTACGGCCTCAGGTCGGGGGTCCTTTGCTGGTGCATATGGACGGTTCCCATCTGTCCCGGTTTCAGTTCATTGCCTTGTTTAAGCGGGCCCTGGCACACCTCGGCTTGTCGGTTACTGAGTACGGGTCTCATTCCTTCCGGATTGGGGCGGCTACGGAAGCTGCGCGGTGGGGGTTGCGTCAGGAGGTGATTATGAGGTTGGGCAGGTGGGAGTCTAGCCGTTTTCTGTCGTATGTTCGTCCTCATTTGCTGTGAAGGTTGGTTTATTGACGTTTGTTTTCTTTGTTTTTTAGGAGCGGTTTGGATCCTGGGGCACTCCTATGTTTTCTGGGCGGCGAGACGGGCTGCTGTGCGTCCGAATGGGAGGCAGCTGGGTCTTGATCCCGCGCAGTTGACGGTCCGCTGGCTCGGTTTCCGAGGTATGCGTTGGGATCGTGTGTCCCGGGAGGTGTCTCGCCACGTTCAGATCCATGGGGTGCCTCGGATCCTGCTCCTGCATGTCGGTGGGAATGATTTGTGTTCGGTTCCTATCCGGGCGCTGATAGCTGATATTAAGGCGGACCTGCTTCAGCTTTGGGCCGCTTACCCGGAGACGGTGTTTGTTTGGTCCGAGATAGTTCGGCGTTTGCGTTGGCGTGGTGCCAACTCGTTGGCTGGCGTTGAACGGGCGCGCAAGCAGGTTAATAGGTCGGTTTCGCGTTTTGTGGCTTTTCGGGGGGGTATTGTGGTTAGGCATAGGGACTTGGAGGGTGACGTTGCGGGGTTGTTCCGTGACGACGGTGTCCATTTGTCTGATATTGGTTTGGACATTTGGCTGCTGGATGTTCGTTCCGGTCTGGAGAGGGCCGAGGCCGTGTTGGGGAGCCGGTGAAGCGCAAGGGGGTCGCGTTCTCCGGCCTTGGCCGGGTATTCTGGTTTTAAGCTGGTACGGTGCAGGAGTTAACCATCTAGGTATGGTTATTTGTGGTGCACAGAGGTGTAAGTGCAGGACACTCCAGGGGCATGCGCCCCTGTGAATCGTATGGTCATGTGACTGCCGCGCTGGGGACGCCGGCAGTTCCAGCAGGGATACAGGTGGTCACGCCCATACCAGCAGGTTACTTATTTGTTTATTCGGTTATTAAGTGGTTAGTAAATGGTTACAATTGGTTATGTTTGCTTTCATTTTACAATAAATTATTGATTTGATTGTGTCAAATTTGTTGGTTGAATAATATTTGACACTGTGTAACATATAATAAAAGTTTAGTGTCGCGGTGCTGAAGTTATTTTAGTCCGCACCGCGGACAAATAATTCCATATCTGACGTTTAATAAAATTTTGAAAAAAAGAAGTGTTTCTTGTTTTTATTTATAAGAGAGGTACCGAAACTGGACGCTACTACATTCAAGAACAGCCCCGGAGGGAAAGAATTGGACAAAGGGGCCACATGAATGTGTGCGGACGAGGTACCCTTGGTCAAGCCTGTTTAAAGGGTTAAGGCATGACTAAGCTAAAATTTGCCGCTGAAAACTGAGCTATCTTGTGGCAGGTGCAGGGCCAGGGGGGGAGGGGGTAATTAGTTAATTACCCTCCCTAGGGGGGTATATAAGGAAGGGTCGTGGCCTATAGTGGCAACCATTTCAGAAAAATTTTCCCACCCATCCCTCCCCTGTTTTTTGGCATTTTGCCGGGTATTCTGGTTTTAAGCTGGTACGGTGCAGGAGTTAACCATCTAGGTATGGTTATTTGTGGTGCACAGAGGTGTAAGTGCAGGACACTCCAGGGGCATGCGCCCCTGTGAATCGTATGGTCATGTGACTGCCGCGCTGGGGACGCCGGCAGTTCCAGCAGGGATACAGGTGGTCACGCCCATACCAGCAGGTTACTTATTTGTTTATTCGGTTATTAAGTGGTTAGTAAATGGTTACAATTGGTTATGTTTGCTTTCATTTTACAATAAATTATTGATTTGATTGTGTCAAATTTGTTGGTTGAATAATATTTGACACTGTGTAACATATAATAAAAGTTTAGTGTCGCGGTGCTGAAGTTATTTTAGTCCGCACCGCGGACAAATAATTCCATATCTGACGTTTAATAAAATTTTGAAAAAAAGAAGTGTTTCTTGTTTTTATTTATAAGAGAGGTACCGAAACTGGACGCTACTACATTCATGTAGCCCCTCATTTGAAGCTCCAAGGGGTGTAGTTTCTTAAAATGGATGAATTGTCTGAATGAGGGAGAGCATGAGTTAATATGTGGATGATTTGTCTGAATGAGGGACAGCATGAGTTAATGTGATTGTGTGTATCATAGATGTATAATTGTGGAAGGGCAAAGATGGCACTAGCAGGATGTTTGAGCCTTGGGGACCAAGATGGCACAGACAGGGTGTATATGGGACAAAGATGGCAAATCGTATGTGTGTTATCTGGGTGCTGGCCAGGCTCTATGTGGGCAGTGTGGTTGGGGTGTGCAACCTGTGATCTATCCCTGTAATTTAGGGGGTTTTAAATATACCTTTAATGCCGTGTTTTTATGTGAATTCCAATTGATCTATACCTGCAAAGCTGGGTTTCTGTGTTATTCTGTAGATCCATATCTGCTATGCTATGTTTCCATACATTATTTATGTATACCTGCAAATACAGGGTTTGTATGTCTTGTTCAGTTGATTAATACCTGCAATGCTGTTTCCATGTATTGATTTGATCTATACCTGCAATGCTACATTTCATATATTATTATTGTATACCTGCAAATACAGGATTTGTATGTCTGATTCTGTTTATTTGATATATACCTTCAGTGCTGAGATCACAAGTGTATTTCAATTGATCTATACATGCAAAGCTGGGTTTGTGTGTTAATGTGTTAATCTATACCTGCTATCGGCAGCAGGGTCTAATATTTATATATATATTTATATATATATCGGCAGCAGGGACTAATATTAGGCCCTGAAATCATTTAGTGGAAAAGTTAAGGTATTGTGTTGTTTAAAGGATTTCAAGGATTAGTCGTACTAAATGGTGGCTTCAGGCTTCCCATGTTGAATGATCAAGTATTGTATTGTCCAATAACAAAAGTATCATTCCATAGCACATTACTTTTGGCAATATATATATATATATATATATATATATATATATATATGCGTGTGTGTGTGTGTTTTTTCAGTGGTATGATTTAATGGTGGAAATTATTAATGCCCCCCCAGTTTGACTGTGGTATCTTGTGTG
>NC_071094.1:12544502-12672677 GCF_027358695.1 Spea bombifrons
GTCTTAAGGGTGTATAGTATTGATCGCTATTATCAGGAACCAAAACAGGTCTGAATCCACCTGTCTTGAAATTTACTGGCTATCAGGTTCCTTCAATGTTTGTCCTCCAAATGTTACACTATACAAATTTGTGTCTAGATGTTTGTGGCTTGGTCTGTGTTAGTGTAACATCCCTTTGCGCAATCAGTCTCTGGATCTGCCAATTGTCACGTCAGCCATCGCCAACAGGCACTCACCTATGGAATCATTTTTGCACTTAAAAACTCAAGTCTTTACAGACAAAGTAAGACGAGCACCCTTCTCTAACTGCACCTGTCCACCTGTCCGTGTCTCTTCAGGCTATGAGTGATAATTTCATGTAAGGTCTCTGGTCTTACCCTTCAGGTGATTCTTTGTCTCTGACTATCCTGCGGTCTTAAGGGTGTATAGTATTGAGCACTATTATCAGGAACCATATCAGGTCTAAATCCACCTGTCTTGAAATTTACTGGCTATCGGGTTCCTTCAATGCTTGTCCTCCAAATGTTACACTACACAAATTTTTGTCCAAGTGTTTGTGGCTTGGTCTGTGTTAGTGTGACATCGCTTTCCGCAGTCAGTTTCTGGATCTGCCAATTGTCACATCAGCCATCGCCGACAGGCACTCGCCCATGGAATCTTTTTTGCATTTAAAAACTCAAGCCTTTACAGACAAAGTAAGACAAGCACCCTTCTCTAACTGCGCCTGTCCACCTGTCCGTGTCTCTTCAGGCTATGAGTGATAATTTCATGTAAGGTCTCTGGTCTTACCCTTCAGGTGATTCTTTGTCTCTGACTATCCTGCGGTCTTAAGGGTGTATAGTATTGAGCGCTATTATCAGGAACCAAAACAGGTCTAAATCTACCTGTCTTGAAATTTACTGCCTATCAGGTTCCTTCAACGCTGGTCCTCCAAATGTTACACTATACAAATTTTTGTCTAGGTGTTTGTACTTGGTCTGTGTTAGTGTCTGTGTGTGTTAGTGTAACATCCCTTTGCGCAATCAGTCTCTGGATCTGCCAATTGCCATGTCAGCCATCGCTAACGGGCACTCACCAGGGAATCTTTTTTGCATTTAAAACTCAAGCCTTTACAGACAAAGTAAGACAAGCACCCTCTTTACAGGGTTCTAACTGCACCTGTCTACTTGTCCGTGTCTCTTCAGGCTATGAGTGATAATTTCATGTAAGGTCTCTGGCCTTACCCTTCAGGTGATTCTTTGTCTCTGACTATCCTGCGGGCTTAAGGGTGTATAGTATTGAGCGCTATTATCAGGAACCAAAACAGGTCTAAATCTACCTGTCTTGAAATTTACTGCCTATCAGGTTCCTTCAACGCTGGTCCTCCAAATGTTACACTTCAGAAATTTTTGTCCAAGTGTTTGTGGCTTGGTCTGTGTTAGTGTGACATCCCTTTCCGCAATCAGTCTCTGGATCTGCCAATTGTCACGTCAGCCATCGCCGACAGGCACTCACCCATGGAATCTTTTTTGCATTTAAAAACTCAAGCCTTTACAGACAAAGTAAGACAAGCACCCTTCTCTAACTGCACCTGTCCACCTGTTCGTGTCTCATCAGGCTATGAGTGATAATTTCATGTAAGGTCTCTGGCCTTCTTTGTCTGACTATCCTGCGGTCCTAAGGGTCTATGGGTCTATAGTACTGATTGCTATTACCAGGAACCATGACAGGTCCAAATCCACCTGTCTTGAAATTTACTGGCTATCAGGTTTCTTCAACGCTGGTCCTCCAAATGTTACACTATATGAATTTTTGTCTAGGTGTTTGTGCTTGGTCTGTGTTAGCGTGAGTGTCTGTGTGTTAGTGTAACATCCCTTTCCGCAATCAGTCTCTGAATCTGCCTATTGCCACGTCAGCCATCGCTAACGGGCACTCAACAGGGAATTTTTGCATTTAAAACTCAAGCCTTTACAGACAAAGTAAGACAAGCACCCTCCTTACAGGGTTCTAACTGCACCTGTCCACCTGTCTGTGTCTCTTCAGGCTATGAGTGATAATTTCATGTAAGGTCTCTGTCCTTACCCTTCAGGTGATTCTTTGTCTCTGACTATCCTGCGGTCCTAAGGGTCTATAGTACTGATTGCTATTACCAGGAACCAAAACAGGTCTAAATCCACCTGTCTTGAAACTTTCTCTCTATCAGGTTGCTGCAATGCTGGTCCTGCAAGTGTTACACTATACGTGTTTGTGTCTAGGTGTTTGTGTTAGTATCTTGGTATATGTTAGTGTGAGTGTCTGTGTGTGTTAGTGTAACTGTCACCTCCGTGATAAGTCTCTGGATCTGCCAATTGTTACATCTGCCATCGCTAACAGGCACTCACCAGGGAATCTTTTTTGCATTTAAAAACTCAAGCCTTTACAGACAAAGTAAGACAAGCACCCTTCTCTAACTGCACCTGTCCACCTGTCTGTGTCTCTTCAGGCTATGAGTGATAATTTCATGTAAGGTCTCTGGTCTTACCCTTCAGGTGATTCTTTCTATCTGTCTATCCTGCGGTCCTAAGGGTCTATAGTACTGAGCGCTATTATCAGGAACCACGACAGTTCGAAATCCAACTGTCTGGAAACTTTCTCTCTATCGGGTTCCTGCAATGCTGGTCCTCCAAGTGTTACACAATACGTTTCTGTCTATATGTTTGTTATAGTGGCTTGTTCTTTGTTAACTGCCCCTTCCGTGATCGGTCATTTAATCGCTTTATATGTCAAAACTGCTCTAGGCAAAAACATATTACGTTTATAATTGTAAAGTTGCAAAATCTTTCCTTTGTATAGACCCTTCTATGTGCATGTGCAGAAAACACTAGTTTTAATTGGAAGTGCTTTCTTGCCATTGACCGGCAAAATGTTACACCATGGAGAAGATGGTCTGCTGCAGCTCCTTACCTAAACTTAAATCAATACCTAAAAGAAATTTTTTTGCATACAATTCCAATAATTTTCACATATTTTTCAAACTCTATACATATTTTTGCTAGGTTGTATAAACACGTATCCAAACATTAATCAAAAGCCTTCAATTAATACTTATCAAAACTCTCTTATTACCTAAAATGAAAAGCATTTTTAGCTCTTTCTGAGAAGAAAACTAAAAATGAATGAGAAAGCTGATTAATGTGGATAAAAAGGCCACATGTTTTTTACGATGTTTTAAGTAAAAATCAGAGACAATAAGTGGATTTTTGTCCACATTAGGCTAGATTTCCACTTGTTTTTTTTTTGCTAAAAACGCCCATAAAAACGCCAATAGCGCCACCTGGCGTTTTTTTAGTGAAAAACGGCTGCAGCCAGATGTTAGCTGTTCTTCAATAGGAAATCGCAAAATGGCATTTCCACTTGGCGTTTTTCTGTTTGGCGTTTTTTCAGTCCTCTTTGGCGTTTTTCTGCTTTTTTGGGCTCTGTGGCAGTTTTTCAAAATCGCAGCATGTTCACACTCTGGCGTTTTTTGCAACGAAATCATGGCGTTTTTCTCCAATAGAAGTCTATGGGAGAGAAAAAACGCCATGAGGCTAGGTTTCCACTTGGGTTTTTGTCCGGCGTTTTTTTCTTGATGAAAAACGCCAGGAAAACTGCCAAGAAAACTGCCGCTGCATTTACCTGCGTTTTGGCGTTTTTTCTGCAGTTTTTTCTGGCGTTTTAGCCTTTCTGTGGAAATTGCTTTTTTTGACCTTAGGCAGTTTTTCCATCCTTTACAAGTTAGAAGTTTCACCCAGCTAAAAGGTATTAGGATAAATGGCAAGTATCTGCCCTCTCCTGCTGTCATTTACTTGGTAGACCCTTTTGTCTCTTTTCTGTGGTTTGTAAGGCATGCTTTATTCCGAATGTCTGCTCCTCTGGGAAGATTGGCCCCAAATGATGGTGCAAATTGTTTGCTGTTGCTTTTGGCACGCAGGATCCGGTCGCGTATGTTTGTTTGTAATGGCATGTTTGTTCCAAATGGTGTAAAATTCAATATGAACCAGTCCAGGACTTTGTTTTGTGTGAAACTGTTTGTTTTCAGCCTATTTCTCGTAGGACACACAGATACTGGGTCCATCCTCTGCATTGTAACTGTGGAAAAAACGCCATAAAAAACGCCAAGGCAATAAACCCACATGGCTTTTTCATGGCGTTTTTTCTCTCCCATAGACTTCTATTGGAGAAAAAAAGCCAAGATTTCTTGCAAAAAACGCCAGAGTGTCAACATGCTGCAGTTTTGAAAAACTGCCACAGAGCCCAAAAAAGCAGAAAAACGCCAAAGAGGACTGAAAAAACGCCAAACAGAAAAACGCCAAGTGGAAATGGCATTTTGCGATTTCCCATTGAATTACAGCTAACATCTGGCTGCATGCGTTTTTCACAAAAAAACGCCAGGTGGCGCTATTGGCGTTTTTATAGGCGTTTTTAGCTAAAAAAACCCAAGTGGAAACCTAGCCTGAAAAAGCCATGTGGGTTTATTGTCTTGGCGTTTTTTATGGCGTTTTTTCCACAGTTACAATGCAGAGGATGGACCCAGTATCTGTGTGTCCTACGAGAAATAGGCTGAAAACAAACAGTTTCACACAAAACAAAGTCCTGGACTGGTTCATATTGAATTTTACACCATTTGGAACAAACATGCCATTACAAACATACCCGACGCATCAACTGGATCCTGCGCGCCAAAAGCAACAGCAAACAATTTGCACCATCATTTGGGGCCAATCTTCCCAGAGGAGCAGACATTCGAAATAAAGCATGCCTTACAAACCACAGAAAAGAGACAAAAGGGTCTACCAAGTAAATGACATCAGGAGAGGGCAGATACTTGCCATTTATCCTAATCCCTTTTAGCTGGGTGAAACTTCTAACTTGTAAAGGATGGAAAAACTGCCTAAGGTCAAAAAAAGCAATTTCCACAGAAAGGCTAAAACGCCAGAAAAAACTCCAGAAAAAACGCCAAAACGCAGGTAAATGCAGTGGCAGTTTTCTTGGCAGTTTTCCTGGCGTTTTTCATCAAGAAAAAAACGCCGGACAAAAACCCAAGTGGAAACCTAGCCTTAACCAGCTTTTTATGGAATTTGGCATCCTACACAGCAAAATAAAAAATAAAATTTGCTCAGTTCAATCATTTAAATGTAGCGTAACACTAAAATATAATAAATTTCATTCAAATATAACTTGTCCCCGTGGGCTTCCCAATGCAGGCCACCAACTACCAGGATAACACAATCTTTCCACTTACTTTCAAATATATCTAATATTATATAAACAAATTCCATTGGTCATGAAAGAGTTAAGCAAAATCAGACATTTTAAATATAAGATATTTTTGCGCCCTAATGGAAGACTAGAACTTAAATAAGAAACTTTCGGCAAATTTTATCTAAAGTTTTGAATTTGGTCATATTGTCAATACCAAAAATAAAGAAATGGAAAATTATGAGCAAATTGTCTTAATTTGGCACAAATTCTGACAAATTAAAAATTATTTATCATTTTCCACATTAAATGTGTTAAAAAAGTCAATGATATATACATACATATAACAGAAACATGAAAATAGAAAGGGTGAAAAAAAGCAATTAAAACAGTAAGTAGGGAAAGCAGAATGTAAATACAGTTTGAAATAAACAATAGAGAATAGAAAGATATATCCAAATATGTGAGACTTCCTACCAGACATTCACCAGTCAAGAAATGCATCCAGTCAAGACGGCTCCATAAAATGAATCAATCATGTATACTTTCCATTGAGCGTATGTGTCATATATATATATATATATAGATAGATAGATAGATAGATAGATAGATAGATAGATAATAGTATTGTAAGTTTCCATGCTGATGTGTGTGTATGTCTGCTGCTGATTTGGGTGTGTAACTGTTTGTTATTTTCCGGTGATGTGTGAGAGAAAGATTACTGTTAGCTCACTGATGTTGAGAGTCTGCATTATGACTTCACTGCCTAGCATCACAACTCTAGCAGGGAGGGGAAGCTAATGTAGAAAAAGGGCTATATTTTGTATACATTGTTAAATGTATTTATGGACATATTAAGCCTTTTCTGTACATTATTCAGGTTTTTATGTATTTTGGAGACCCACTATCTCTATAATTTAAATGTAGCTTAGCACTAAAATCACATATATTGCAATCAAATATAAATTATCTCCTGAGTTTCCGCAACGCAAGTCACCAACTTGGCCAGGACTTTTAGTGAAACACAAAGCTTTTCCCTTCAATCATTCTCCATATAATAAAAAATAAAAAATAAATTGTTGCATGAAACAGATCCTTCAGCATTTTTCACAATAAATGTGTTAAAAAGTCAATGATATATAAATAAAATTGAAACATAAAAATACAAAGCAAGGGGAAAAAGGGGAGGCAGAAAAAGCATTACATTGCAATACAGTTAACAATAAACTATAGAGAATAGAAAGATTATCTCCACAAAGGTGAGACTTCCTACCAGACTTTCACCAAACAGTCAAGAAATGCATCCAATCGAGATGGCTCCATAAAATTAAACAATCGTGTATACTTTGTTTGGAGTGTATGTGTGTATATCTGTGTGTGTATATATATATATATATATATATATATATATATATATATATATATGTGTGTGTGTGTGTATGTTGCTGGTTTGCATGTATGTATTTTGCTGATATGCGTGTGTTCGCTGCTGTTTGTTAAATGATGTGTGAGCAGAGGCGTATCTACTGAAAATAGCGCCTATGGCAAGCACTGAAATTGCACCCCTGTCCAAATATCTAAAACCCATTTACTAGCCCCTGCTGCCCATATATATATATTAGTCCCTGCTGCCGATAGCGGGTATAGATCAACACACAAACCCAGATCAATTGAAATTCACTTGTGATCTCAGCACTGAAGGTATATATCAAATAAACAGAATCAGACATACAAGTCCTGTATTTGCAGGTATACAATAATAATATATGAAACGTAGCATCGCAGGTATAGATCAACTGAATAAGACATATTAACCCTGTATTTGCAAGTACACAAAAATAATGTATGGAAACATAGCATAGCAGATATGGATCTACAGAATAACACAAAAACCCATCTTTGCAGGTAAAGATCAATTGGAATTCACATAAAAACAGGGCATTAAAGGTATATTTAAAACCCCCTAAATTACAGGCATAGATCACAGGTTGCACACCCCAAAGCCAGCCCTGGCGTCCACACTGCCCACATAGAACCCGACTAGCACCCAGATAACACACATAAGATTTGCAATCTTTGTCCCCAAATAGCCCAGCACAAGTCAACTTTGTCCCCAAACAGTCCGGCCAGTGCCATCTTTGTCCCATATACACCCTGCCTGTGCCATCTTGGTCCCCAAGGCTCAAACCTCCTGCTAGTGCCATCTTTGCCCTTCCACAATTATACATCTATGATACACAAACACTTTTACAGTCACTCACTAATTCACACTTTAATTCAGACAACTCATCCACACATTAACTCATGCTCTCCCTCATTCACTCAATGCATCCACACATTAACTCATGCTCTCTCTCATTCACTCAATGCATCCACACATTAATGCACACTCTTTACTTATATCTACCCCCTCTCCCTCCCTCATCACTTTTTAACCCCCTCCCTCATCACATCACTTTTTAACTCCCTCCCTCTCTCATCACTTTTTAACTCCCTCCCTCCCTTCCTCATCACTTTTTAACTCCCTCTCTCCCCCCTCTCACCTTGAAGTCCAGCGACGGGAGGACGATACTTCTGACGTCATATTTCGGCGCCCAGCAGTGAAGCAGCGGGCACCAGCGAGCGGCTATTAAACGATGTCTTCTTTTTTTTGATGCGGGGGAGAACGAGGGGTGCCGAGCGGTTGCTAGGCGCCCCTCTCTCTCCTCCGCATCAGTGTTTAAAAGCCGCTCGCTGGTGCCGGCATTTCATGCAGAGCGCCGCAAAATGCTGGCATATTGCGGCGCTCTGCATGAAATGCCGGCACCGGGACGGGGGTAGAGGGCTCGTGGAGGAGAATGAGGGGCGCCGAGTGGTTGCTAGGCGCCCCTCTCATTCCTCCGCATCAAAAAAAATAAAAAAAATGCCGGTGAGCGGCATTTAAAAGCCGCTCACCGGCGCCCCCCTTGAGATGGCGCCCATGGCACGTGCCATGGCTGCCATACCCTATATACGCCTCTGCAAATATGGAATTTAAATTATCAGAAATCGGGGTTTGTTTACTAAAATAGGAGTCTGCCTTGGAGTTTTAGCTTTGAGTTTATTATACATTATGACATATTTCTACAAAAATAGAGGAGCATGTACTGTAGAGTGCATTGTTCAACAAATCCTGATTTTAAAAGAATGTCACTGATGTACATATAACAAACTCCACTTTAATTTCTTATATATATACTACTTGGCATTGTAAAACATACTTGTCATCTTTAGAAAACCACATTTCTGTCTTGCGAGGACTTACCGCATTTGCTCGATTTTAAGACGACCATGATTATAAGATGACTGCCCCAAAATATTAGGGCTGCAACTAACGATTATTTTCATAATCGATTAGTTGGCCAATTATTTTGTCGATTAATCGATTAAAAAAAATGAATGTAAATTTTTCATTTATTTAAAATAATTTAATAAACAAATGATGTTAAATACAAACAGCAGAATAAAAAAAACTTTGATAAAATGCATTTCTTGTCTGTATTTCCCAACCAGCCCCCCCCCAATTTATGCACATTTGAGCCCAGGCTTGCCATGCTGCCTCCCCGACATGCCACGCTGCCTCCCACATATGCCACGCTGCCTCCCACATTTGCCACGCTGCCTCCCACATATGCAACTCCACGCTGCCTCCCACATATACCACTCCACGCTGCCTCCCACATATACCACTCCACGCTGCCTCCCACATATACCACTCCACGCTGCCTCCCACACATGCCACTCCACGCTGCCTCCCACATATACCACTCCACGCTGCCTCCCACATATACCACTCCACGCTGCCTCCCACATATACCACTCCACGCTGCCTCCCACATATGCCATTCCACGCTGCCTTCCACATATGCCACTCCACGCTGCCTCCCACATATACCACTCCACGCTGCCTCCCACATATACCATTCCACGCTGCCTCCCACATATGCCACTCCACGCTGCCTCCCACATATACCATTCCACGCTGCCTCCCACACATGCCACGCTGCCTCCCACATATACCACTCCACGCTGCCTCCCACATATACCACGCTGCCTCCCACACATGCCACTCCACGCTGCCTCCCACATATGCCACTCCACGCTGCCTCCCACATATGCCACTCCACGCTGCCTCCCACATATACCACGCTGCTTCCTACACATGCCACTCCACGCTGCCTCCCACATATACCACTCCACGCTGCCTCCCACATATCTCATAGTCCCCTCATAGAGTCACAGACCCGTTCGCATCACACTGACACCATACTTTTTTAAATATGTACTGGGTTAATCTTTACGGCCCACAGGATTTAGATTCCCCTTAGTTTGCCCCCCCTTTATCTCTAACTGCACCTTAAGTTAACTTTATTAAATTAATCAAATTAACCCTTAGTCCTCATCATTAAATTAACCCTAAACACCCCATTAACCATAACTACCCCTAAATTAACTCTAAATACCCCATCAAAACAAAACACCCCATTAACCGTAACTGCCCCTAAATTAACCCTAAACACCCCATTAACCACAGCATCCCCTAAATTAACCCTAAAGACCCTGTCAACCACAACAGCCCCTAAATTAACCCTAAACACCCCATTAACCAGAGCTGCTCCTAAATTAACCCTAAACACTCCATTAACCATAGCTGCCCCTAAACACCCCATTAACCATAACTGCCCCTAAATTAACCCTAAACACCCCATTAACCATAGCTGCCCCTAAATTAACCCCCACCTCCCCTAACTTTCAGCAGCCCAAATATTAATTTTATACTTACAGTTAGATGAGTGTCACAGCCATGTGGTTCAGGCCTTCTGGGAGAAGGAAGGAGGCGGGGCCAGTTGTCACAGTGATTACAGGGAGGGACTGGTAAGTAGGAGCTGCTGCTGTGAGTCAGACTAAACGGATTATATAATGAGGGGTAGTTTCAGAGTGTTTGCTCTGAAAAAACCCTCATTTTATAATCGATAATAATCGATTCAACTAATCGATAATGAAATTCGTTGGCAACGAATTTCATTATCGATTATTATCGATTTTATCGATTAGTTGTTGCAGCCCTACAAAATATGAATATTAATTTAGGAAAAATAGAAAATTCTGAATATAAGACTACCCTATAAGTAAAAAGTTTTAACTAATGTAAATATTTTTTTCATATTTAATAAAAACTATGATTGAGAAAAATTTTATTTTTTTTGTTTTTATTTCCTTTTATTTGCCAATCTCAGGCCCCCTGTTATACCTTATACCCCCTATATGCCACTCTGCCCCCCAGAAATGCCTTATACCCCACCCATATTCCACCCAGCCCCCTCCCCCTGTCTTACCAATGCATCCCTAGGCTTGTCCCCCGTGCTTCAGACTCCCTGGTGTTTAGTGGGGGCAGCCGGTGGACGTCTGCGTGATGCGTGTAGACAACCTCTGCTGCCAGTTAGTTCTGCAGGGGCTTCTGTGACTGAGCACCGGAAGGTCATGCCGGTGCTCAGTCATAGAAGCCCCGGCAGGGCATTGTTCAGACTTTTACCGGCTGCCAGGGAGGAGGATCCAGGTCCCCTGCAGCTCTGCGGAGGATCCTCCTCTCTGGCAGCCGGTGAACGTCTGCGCAATGTGCGCAGAGAACCTTTGCTGCTGCCGGCACTTCTATGATGAAGCACTGGAAGGTCATGTCCCGCCAGTGCTCTGTCATAGAAGGCCCAGAGGAAGTGCCGGCAGCAGCGGAGGTTACCAGAGAGGAGGATCCAGGTCCCCTGCAGCGCTGCGGGGGATCTGGATCTTAGTCTTATATTAAGACCTCTATTTAAGGTCGAATTATAGGATGACCTTGAATATAAGACTAGGGGTATTTTTCAGAGCATCTGCTCTGAAAAGAACCTTGTCTTATAATCGAGCAAATACGGTAATTATAAAATTAGCATACAGCTTTGTATTTAAAATAGGTAGTATTTTTTATAAAGAAGACATATGAGCTGCAGAAATTTATAGTTTATAATGCAAATTAAAATATGTAAGTATCTTATAAGCAGTTTCACATTAAGAGTGCAAACATATACGGCATTTAGCCGGATGTAATGATTGACCTCTGGCCAATTATTCTGCCTGTGGGATGCACGCCCCCCTATATTACTTAATGCAAAGCTATTACAAAGAAAAGGGTAGTCGTGTACAAATATTGAAACATGTTTTAACTCACACTAGACAGAAATACAAGAATTAGTGACAGCACAGGTTTAAGCACTTCCATAAAATAAGATCTAAGTAAATAAGTGCATGGATGTAACACACACACACACACACAGAGGTACATATAAAGTTGTTAAATACATCCAATGTAATATTGTTAGTGAGGACAGACGCAAGCTTTCTGTAGTTTTTGTACCTGTTTGTAGTCTCCAATGATAGAGCTGTTTTTCTTTATTTCTGACTCTGCTTTATCAAGCTCCCTGCGACACATTTCCTTCAGCTGCAGAAAAATGCAAATATTCACTGTCAAGCAATAAAGCTGGGTGTCAGAAATGACACTTATATGCTGGGGTATAAGTGCATTAATACAAAGTGCAAATTAATTAATTCTATGATTAAGATAAATACTGTACTGTGTGACGTTAGTGCACTTGAATAGCACAGTATACATTATACACTGCTTGGATTCAACACATCTCTTCAATCATACACTCTACTGTGTTACTACAACCAACCTGAGCAGATTCTTCTTCCAATCGTCTCTTCTCCTCTTCTGCATCAATCAGTTTCTGTTTAGTCATCAGTAACTCCTTGTTCAAGGCATCTGCCTTTTCTTCAGCCTGCAAAACAGATCAGCATTCATCAATAATTAAACAAATTACAATCCAAAATAAATGAAGCATTCTTTAAATCAGTACAAGTTATATACTTTGGACTCTTACTGTAGTTGCAAGTAAAATTGAAAATGTGTCTTTTTTTCTTCGTTTATATTTTTCTTGTTGAGACTTAATATTTTGTTAATGCTAAATTAATGACACATACACTGTCTCCTGTGAGTGACTGAAACATTGATTTTTGTGAATAAACCATCAATCCCTGAGTGTGCTTACGTTTTGGGCCATTTGTATACTAGCTGATAACAGCTACAAACAAGGTACAAATTGGCTTCTTTGGTCTGTGGACTGCAGAGGACAATGTAAAAAACTATTAAAAAAACAATAAATAATGTGTGGGTACACAAAATGAAAAACAGGAAAAGTGTAGTTGAACCACCACCTAGCAAAAATGTCTTTTTTTTAAACATGTCTGTTTTTTTTTTTTAAACATCTTATATCTTTATTTATACTTTAACAATCTCTGTGTAAATGAGAAATTATAGACTTTTTCATAGACTGCTAAATTAAGACCGAGAATGCATTTTTTTGCTTTCTAGAATTTTAAATAAAATAATTAAAATAAAAAACAGCCTTGCTGGTCTTTATATCTTCACAAATGTCTGCCACACATTCTCAATTTAGCTCAGTTATATACTTTTTTTTTTTTTTTTTTATTAATTTCGTTCACAATATTGTGACACTTATGCCTGTAGAATGCTATTCTCTTTCTTACTACCCCCCCCCCCCCGAAGTCTGCTAGGAAAGGAAAAAAAAATAAAATAAAAAAATAAATAAATAAATAAATAAATAAATATTAAAAAGTATAATAAAAATAAGAATAAAAATGTATTACCATAAACCCCATGTGAGTTGGAACTTCTTTTTTTTCTTTTTTGATTCAGCACTTCTATAATGTTCATATTTTTTAATTTGTTCAATCATATTTAACCACTGGGTCAATACGGGTACTCCTTTGTCGAACCATTTCCTAAGAATCAATAATCTCCCTAAGAAGAAGATTTTCTTAAACAAATTGTTTAGCCTACCAAATTCTTCCACATCACCTAAGATCAAAACCTTTGGATCCATTTCAAGATTACAACTAAATTTACTTTTCACAAACAAAAATATATCATCCCAAAATTAATGAATCTTATTACATTCCCACCATAAGTGAATTAAACCTGCATTAAGGACCCCACATCTAGGGCAATCTGACTTATCCCTACATTTAATCTTCCATAACTGGTGCGGAGAATAATATAAACGATAAATAATTTTAAGTTGTGTAAATTGATATTGTTTATTAACGGTGCAACACCCTGTGTTCTTAAGGATACGGTTCCAAGAGGCCTCATCAATGGCACCAATCTCTTCCTCCCATTTCTTTTTAATCTTGCCTCTGAAGCCTATATCCATTTCTCTTAAAAGTATTTTATAAATAGTGTTAAGTGTCTTCTTCCCAATAGATCTTATCTGCAAAAACTCAAAAAGCTCATGTGTCTCAACCTCAAAAATCTTCTTATTTTCCGTGCAATTATATGCGTGAGCTAATTGATTATACCAAAATTTGTGTCCATTTTGCAACTCATATTCAAATTTGAGCTCCTCAAAATCCTTAATATACCCAGCAGAGAACAACTGTCCAGCAAAACTAATCCCTTTACTAATCCAAAAATCACTCCCTAACCCTTTGTGAAACTCCATAAATTTTGAGTTATACCATATTTGTGTTTGGGGTAAACTACCCTTGATTTTACAGATACATTTGGTTTCCTGCCACACTTTTCTATATAACTTCACCAAAGAGGTATTATCCAATTTCTTTTCCAACTGTAAACCTGCTTCTAACATTTCCATGGGGTTAGAATTTCCAGTTATTTCTAAGAAAAACTGGATTAATCCCCCATATCCATTGAATTTCAAATTCTGGATTTTCTTTGCCAGGAAATATAATTTGAAGTGGGGTAATGCCCAACCCCCCTCACCCTCTTCCCCACAATAATTTACTGAGTACAGCTTCTAGACCTTTAAACCATTTATCCGGGATCCACACTGGTGAGGCAGACAAGACAAACAAAACCTGCGGGAGAACAATCATCTTCACCAGACTCACCCTATCTGCCAGTGACAACGGGAGTTTTGTCCAGATCCCCACCTTTTTTTGTATCTTAATACCTAATGGGGTAAGGTTCTGCTTAATAAAGAAGTCGACTTTATTCGAGATTTTAATCCCCAAATACTCCAAAGAGTCCCCCTGCTTCAAGATCTTAACACCTCCTACCTTGGGGGTACCTACTGAGTTTAACGGGAGAAGTGTTGATTTGTCCCAATTAATTTTAAGTCCTGACAATCTGCCAAAAGATTCAACCGTATCTATCACTATTGGGAGCACTTTTTCAGTATCTTCTAAAAAAAATAGTAAATCATCCGCATATAATAAGAGCTTTTCTTCACTACCTTTTAAACCAAAACCTCTTATTTCATGGTTTTTCCTAATACTTGCAGCTAATGGTTCAATGTATAAAATAAATAAAAGGGGCGAACGTGGACACCCCTGACGGGTTCCTCGACTTAACAAAAAGATATCTGAGAGCTTACCACTTAAATTAATCCTAGCTACTGGAGAACTATACAAAAGTTGTACCCAACTTAAAAAGGTTTCCCCAAATCCAAAAGCTGTTAACGTATGCCATAAAAAACGCCACTCCACCCTGTCAAATGCCTTCATGGCATCTAAAGACAGAATGGAGTTGGGAAGGTTCGCACCTAGCTGAAGATTGGCAAAAACTCTTTCCAGGTTAGAATGTAATAACCTTCCTGGTACAAAGCCCGTCTGATCTTCTCCAATCAAAGCAGGCACACAAATTGCTAATCTTCTGGCCAACACTTTAGCTAGGATTTTCGCATCCGTGTTAATGAGGGATATCGGCCGGTATGATTCTACTTTTACTGGATTTTTATCTTTTTTAGGAATAAGTATAATTATTGCTTCCATCATAGACCTTGGTAGCTGCTTTCCTTTCAAACCTTCTGAAAAAATTAAACATAAAATAGGTAAAAGGATTCCCGCATATTCCTGGTAGACCCCGAACGGGAGTCCATCCCCTCCTGGGGCAGATGAAGCTGCACAAGAAAGAAGGGCCTCCCTCATCTCCTCCACCGTAATATCCCTCTCTAATAGAACCTTCTGTTGGGGCGAGATCATGGGTAAATCACACTTTCTTAAGTAAGTAGCTATATCTAGATCGTTTGCCGCTGGGTCTGCTTGATATAACTTAGAGAAAAAATCAACCATTACGGCCTGCACTTTACTTGGGTCATTTACTACCCTACCATCTTTATCTTCAATTGCCAGGATATCACTTTTATCTTTCTGAGCTCTTACCAAATTTGCAAGTAGTTTCCCCGGCCGACCCCCTTCAAGAAAGTTCTTTTGACCTCTAAAAAATAATTTATGTTGTGCCTTATCTAACATCAGAGCTGCAAGTTGGTCTTGTATATCTTTCATTTGATCATAATTATTCGTTGAAGGATCTTTAGCAAATTTAATTTCACTGCTAATTACTTTCTCTCTTATATCCTTCTCTTTTTGGAAAAAGCTTCTTTTTTTTGTAATCACATCTCTGAGGAGCAACCCCCGCAGGAATGCTTTTAATGCATCCCAAACCACGCATAAAGAAGCAGATGCTTTATTATTCTCCCAAAACTCTTTTAACAACTGCATATTATTTTCTTTAGTTTCAAGTAGCGTCAGCCAATGGGGGTTAAACCTAAAAAGTTTCCCTTCATTCTTTTTCTCATCCCCCAATGTCAAATCCACTATTAGTGGTGTGTGGTCTGAAATTGATCTCGATTCATACACAATTTTGTGAATAAACCTAATCCCCAAATCATTGCACAGAACCAAATGAATCCTAGATGCGGTTTGATACGTGGCAGAATAACATGAGTATCTTTGTGTAACAGGATTCATTAACCGCCATGGATCATTCCAGCCCAATTCTTCAATCATTCTTGCTAATGGGGTCTGAGTATTCAAATTAGTATGCTGTTTATTGACCACTCGCACTACATCTTTCTCAGGGTCTAGCGTATAATTAAAGTCCCCGAACAAATATAGTGGAAGCTGTTCCTTACCTCCAATGAATTGAACTAATTTATTTATTGGCTGTGGAGAGAAAGGGGGAGGAACATAAAAGAAAGCCATAATCATCTCCTGGTTATAGATAATTAGATGTACAAATATAAATCTACCTCTCTCATCAATTATCTTGTTCTTAATCACTAACGGAATCTTTCGATGGAAAAGTAGAGAGACTCCAGCCGAGTAATTAGAAAAGGAGGAATGAAATTCCGTTTGAGCCCATCTTCTCGATAGCCTCCTTTGTGTCTCTCCTATCGTATGTGTTTCATCTAAACAAATAATAGCCGGGAGATGTTTCTGTACACGATCAAATATGGCTACCCTCTTTCTACAATCTCCAGTTCCTCTCACATTCCAAAATAAGATTTTAATTTGCATTCAGAAAGAGGAAGAGAAAAAAAAAAAAAAAAAAAAAAAACCCAGCAGACCAATAACCCTCCCCCCTATCACATACCACCCCCCCTCTCGTGATGCGTGCTGGACCATTTTCCACACGTATCTCTTTACACCGTCATAATAACCCCCCCCTCCTGACTCCTCAAAGAAATTAAGTATAATTAGCCATTTAGACATTACAACCCTTCTCCTTCAAACCACATAGACACCTCCTGAGGGCTTGAAAAAAATAAAATGCCTGACTTATATTGCACTCGGAGCTTTGTGGGAAACAACAAAGAGTAACGAATATTAGCTATTCTAAGCCGTTTTTTAATTTCAGCGAAAGCCGCACGTTGCATTTGAGTTCCCCTGGAAAAATCTGGGTACATGGCAATCTTTGCCGAGTTGTATAATATCGAGCCAATTTCTCTAGCACGTCTAAGAATTGCATCACGATCAGAAGAATTTAAAAGTCTGATTATCATAGTCCTTGGTGGGGCCCCCGGTGGAGGGGTTTTTGCCGGGACCCTATGTGCCCTTTCCACACAAAATAAAGAAGAAAGTGTTTGTGCTCCAAAAGTCTCACCAATCCATTTTTGGCAAAACATCCTGGGATCTAATCCCTCCGCTCCCTCTGGTAACCCCAAAATACGAATATTATTCCTTCTAGATCTATCTTCCATATCTCTCATTTTATCTTTCAATTTGTCCATATCCGTACTTAAGGAGGTTGTACTGTTCTTTATCTCAACCATTCCTTTATCCAAGGAAGGAACTATTGTTTCAAGATTAAGCAACCTTTCCCGTATCTTGTTTAAATCATCTCTAATAAGGGAGACTTCAATAGACAAACTTTCCACTTTCGAATTTAACTGTGCTAGAGCTTGATTAGAATTTTGCACTTCTTTAAGAATGGTACCAAGAAGGCCAGGTTCAATTGAGCGTCCATACTCCTCCCCGGAGTCCCCCATTTCTTGCGGAGTTATAGATCCTAACCGCTCCATATCTTCTCTGCCTTCCACTGGGGACACATTTTTGGCAGACCGGCTTTTCGTTATAACAGGAGAAGCTCTAAAAAATTTATCGATTTTAGCTGCCGCTAGGGGGAACTAATACCAGCGGACTTCCGGTTTGGGTTTTTAGGAGACATTTTTATTTTTTTATTTTGAACGCTTACTTTCAAATATATAGACTTCTCCAATCCTAATAAATATATAGCTTAGTATTTTATGATAGGACTTCTTCAAACCTTATACCTAGTATTTACCTTGTCCCTAGTGTTTAGCGATAGGATTTTTAATATTGGCAACACTCATTCCGCCATTAAAGCTCCAGTCACTATTAATAAAAATGCTCAGCGCCAGCACTTATCAATATAACCATATACGGATGCGGCATATAATATTAGGTATATATTACCTTTGTGCAAGAGTCTCTTAAATCAGGCTGCCTTGATACCTGCTGATGTTATCATTCCGTAACACTGAGCCTGCTATTGTAATTTCATAGGCCACCGTGCTGTGCTGAGCTGCCGTACTATGCTGAGCCACTATGCTGTGCTACTGTGCTGTGCTGAGCCACCGTTCCGTGTTGATCCACCGTGTTGTATTGAGCCAGCGTACCGTGTTAAACCACTTTGGCGTGTAGAGCCACCGGACTGCACCGTTCTGTACTGTGCTGAACCGCCGTGCTTAGCCACCGTGCTGAGACGCCTTGCTGCCGTGCTGTAGAGAATCACTAAAACGCTAAAACACTGAGTCACTGGGTCACTGAGTCGCTGAGTCGGTGAATCGCTGAATCGCTGAATCGCTGAGTCGCTGAATCGCTGAATCGCTGAATCACTGAATCGCTGAATCGCTGAATCACTGAATCGCTAAATCGCTGAATCGCTGAAACGCTGAATCGTTGAATCACTGAAACGCTGAAACACTGAATCGCTGAAACGCTGAATCTCTGAATCGCTGAATCGTTATACTGTGCTATGCGGTATAATGCTGTGTAGAACTAAACCACCATACTGAACCGCCGCACCGTATTAAGCCGGCAAATCGCACCAAGTCACCGAACCGTATTGTGCTGAGCCGCTATATCGAATCGTATCCCCAAAAGAGTAGCGTGCTCAGCCGGCGTTCTCAGCCGGCGTGTCGCGGCGTTATACCGCCATGCCGTACCCGATCACCCTCAGTCCTCAGCGGATTCCGGAGGGAAGGGAAGGAGAGGAGAAAAGAAGGAGGAGGAGAAGGAAGGGAGGGAGCCCGCAGGTACGTTCCTACGTCATGACGCCAATCTTACCTAGCAAAAATGTCAAACACACTCCAGTCATAAGGCCAAGTGCAAAACCCACTTTGTCGTGAAGGGGTTACATGTCAAGAAATACGGTTCTATTCAGCACAGACCAATAGCCCTGATTGATTTATTATTCTTTCTTGCACAACAGTTGACATTTGTTTTAGTTGCTATAGAAACTTGGTATTGTCACTTGTGAATAACTGTTTGGTATCATATCAGTGACAGTAGATCTTTATTTATTTGTAAGACAAGATGATTTTCAAAGCTCCCTGTGATGTCATATTGATTTTTTAGGACAATGCTTCTGATGTTCAAAGCACTTCTTAACATAGGACTCGACAAACCCTGGGTGCCAGATCGTCATGGCAACTACAAACCACTTCCTGGCACCTCACGGCACCCGGTTCAGAGTGCTAGAGAAGTGTACATGTACATGCCCGGGCATACCCAGATTCCAGCATGTACTAGCTGACTTGGCAATAATAATATCAATATTAATATATATATGATTGCTAACAGCAATCACACTCCTATCATATCCAGGTTCTAGCATGTACTGGTTGCCTGGGCATGATAGGAGTGTGATTGCTGTTAGCAATCATATATATATTAATATTGTTATTATTATTGTTCACATGTGAGCTCAGCACTGGAGGCATAGAATCAGACATACAAATCCCGTATTTGCAGGTATACAATAATAATGTATGGAAACATAGCAAGAGATAAAACTACAGGCATAGATGACAGGTTGCACAACCCAAAGCCAGCCCTGGCATCCACACTTCCCACATAGAACCTGACCAGCACCCAGATTACACACATAGGACTTTCCATCTTTGTCCCCGAACAGCCCAGCCTGACTCAACTTTGTCCCCAAACAGCCCGGCCTGTGTCATCTTGGTCCCCAAGGCTCAAACATTCTGCTTGTGCCATCTTTGCCGTTCTACAAATCAATTATACATCTATCACTTTTACAGTCACTCACCAATTCACACTTTCATTCACATAATTAATTCACACAATCATCGTTGATCGCCTCCTAAACACTTTTAACACGGGCGTCCGCCGCCATACAATGTATGGCGGCTGTTGACGCATTTTAAGCCGTTTAAGCGAAGAAAGTGATCGTTGATCACTTTCTAAGCTTATTTAATTTTATGACGGTTCAGGACCGTCAAAGGTCATTTAGTGACCTTCTTGTCATGACGGTCCTGAACCGGCAAAGGTCGCTAAGGGGTTAATAAAGTATTTTAAAAGTTTTTTTTTTTTTTCGTTTTTGGTCGCTCGCAGCCACTTTGGTGGCGCAATGGGCCACTTGACTAGACTTGCCCCCCAGGCCTTAGGCTGCCAGCCCTCCCCTGGGTGTAGGGGTATCAAAGAAACAGATGATACCATTTGTATCACTGATGTCAGTTTTAAACATTAAAAAAAAGTTCTAAAGGTATTTTTTAATAAAGAAAGATAGCATGAGTCTCCTTAAACAGTACCTAATTGGTATTGACCAAATATTTGTATATGCTTTAAGACAAGTAAAAATTTGGGGGTAGGGGAGGGTAGATGGTGAGAAGGGGGAGTAGGGAGAGGGTAGATGGTGAGAATGGAGGGTACGGAGAGGTTTGGGTGTAGGGAGATGGTTGGGGGTGGAGGGTTTTCCCGTAACAGATTCTCGCACCGGGGCCCTGAGGCTTCTAGTTACGCCCCTAGTTATGCTCTCATACTGTCTGTATCCTGCAGGTAGACCCAGCAGTGCTTAAAGTTGGAATCGGAGGAGCATATGACTGACATCATCAGGTGGGTAATACACATACAGTATAAACATAGGACAAGCATGGTAATCACTAAAGCTTCCACTCAGCCCATCACTACAGTGAAGGAAAACATTATTTGATCCCCTGCTGATTTTGTACCTTTGTCCACTGACAGACATGATCAGTGTAACATTTTAATGGTACGTTTATTTGAACATTGAGAGACAGAATAACAACAAAAAATCCTGACTAACGCACTTCAAATAAGTTATAAATTGATTTGTATTCTGATCAGTTAAATAACTATTTGATCCCCTATCAATCAGCAATATGTCTGGCTCCCATGTGTCTTTTATACAAGTAATGAGCTGAGATTATGAGCGCTCATCTTGTCACATGTCCACATAAGCAATTATTCAGATTCCAACCTCTCCACAATGGGCAGGATCCAAAGAGCTGTCCAAGGATGTCAGGGACAAGACTGTAGACCTACACAAGGCTGGAATGGGCTACAAGACCATAACCAAGCAGCTTGATGAGAAGGTGACAACAGTTTTTGCGATTATTCACAAATGGAAGAAACACAAAATAACTTTGTCTCCCTCGGTCTGGGGCTCCATGCAAGATCTTACCTCGTGGACTTTCAATAATCATGAGACTGGTGAGGAATCTACACGAGAGTATCTTGTCAATGATCTCAAGGCAGCTGGGACCATAGTCACTGAGAAAACAATTGGTAACACGCTACGCCGTGAAGGACTGAAATCCTGCAGTGCCCGCAAGGTCCCCTTGCTCAAGAAAACACATGTACAGGCCCGTCTGAAGTTTTCCAATGAACATCTGAATGATTCAGAAGAGAACTAGCTGAAAGTGTTCTGGTGAGCTATTTGGCATCAACTCAACTTGCCGTGTTTGGAGGAGGAATGCTGCCTTAGACGCCAAGAACACCATCCCCATCGTCAACCATGGAGGAGGAAACATTATACTTTGGAGGTGTTTCTCTGTTAAGGGGACAGGAAAACTTCACCTCATCAAAGGGGCGATGGATAGGGCCATGTACCGTCAAATCTTTGGTGAGAACCTCCTTCCCTCAGCCAAGGCATTGAAAATGGCTTGTGGGTGGGTATTCCAGCATGACAATGACCCAAAACAGATGGCCGAGGCAACAAAGGAGTGGCTCAAGAAGAAGCACATTAAGGTCCCATAGAAAATCTGTGGAGGGAGCTGAAGGTTTGATTTGTCAAACAAAACTGTTGTTATTCAGTCTCTCACTGCTCAAATAAAATTATAGACTGATCATGTCATTGTCAGTGGGCAAATGTACACAATTAGCAGGGGATCAAATAATTTTTTCCTTCACTGTAATCCTTGGATCCTCCAAGGCCACCTGAGACCGGGGCTCAAACTTACCAAATAGTTAACCTGTTAAATCTCAGGGGTTCTCTTTAGCCATGTGGGGTCTTTGGGGTTCGTCGGCAGTTAATCCTCTCTGCGTTTGATGAGCCGGGAATTCTGTATCAACCAAGTACCGTATTTGCTCGATTATAAGACGAGGTTTTCTTCAGAGCAATGCTCGTCAAAATACCCCTTGTCTTATAATCGGGGTTGTCTTATAATCAGACCTCAAATAGGCCTGACTATAAGACTAAGCTTCAGATCCCCCACAGCGCTACAGGGGACCTGGATGCTCTTGTCTGGTAAAACACCCCCCCAAACTTACCGGTGCTTCTGAATCCCTGGTCAGTCTACACGATTCGCATAGGCAATTCTGCTGCAGCCGGAAGGAGGTGCGGTTAGCAGCAGGGGTTGTCTGCGTCCAGACCTTCCCCGGCTCTCGGAGATCAGAGTTCCCCTCACCGGGGAATTCTTTCTGACAGCCGGGGAAGGTCTGTGCGATGGACGCAGACAACCCCCGCTGCTAACCGCACCTCCTTCCGGCTGCAGCGGAAGTTGCCTACGCGAATCGTGTAGACATCTACACACTGCCCCAGCTACACACCGGGGAGTCAGGAGTACCAGTAAGTTTAGAGGGGGGGCTAAATGGGGGGGACATAAGGCATTACTGTAGGCAGAGTGCTCTGATATGCTTTTTAACCCCCTTTATGCCACTCTGCCACCAGAAATGCCTTTTAACCCTCTATACACCACTCTGCCTCCTGAAATGCCTTATACCTCCCTATATGCCACTCTGCCCCATAATATGCCTTTTAACCCCCTAAATGCCCCCTAAATGCCAGAGTGGCATATAGGGGTATAAGGCATTTCTGGAGGCAGAGTGGCACATAGGGGGTCAAAAGGCCTATCATGGGGCACAGTGGCACATAGGGGGCCAAAAGGCATATCATGGGGCATAGTGGCATTTAGAGGATTAAAATGCATATCATGTGGCACAGTGGCATATATATGGGGCAGAGTAGCAAGCCTGGGGGCAGATCTGCATAACTGGGGGGCAGGTTGGAAAATAAAAGGAAATAAAAACAATTAACATTTACTAGTAAAACTTTTTTCCTATAGGGTCATCTTATATTCAGGCTATTTCTTTTTTCCTAAATTAATATTCAGATTTTGGGGGGTCGTATTATAATTAGGGTCGTCAGAAATTATCCTGGACAAGCTGAAAGGCTTTGCCACAGCATCCAGAAATGATTAAATGTTGTTTTTTTTAAAACTAATTTGGTAAAGATCCTTGGGTTGATGTATTAAGGCTCAGAAATGTAAGTTACCCTTCATAATGGTATAGTGGCCCTAAAGCTAATTCATACTAAGTCTGCTGTCACTGGAGTTCAGATGTAGATGTACAAAGTACTAGCTATTCCATCTTCTTAACATGTTGAGAAGATAGTGAGTAAGTATTTCTATAGGTGATCAGGTGATAAACTCGCAATAGGTTGTAAGCTCCCTGCCAGTAAAATGTTGGTTAACTGGTATTTATAAGACCCAGTAACCAATGTTTATTGGGTTTAATTATCAGAATAGGGATTATAAGGGGCTTGACCTCCCTCTCCCACCATGGAGGAATTTCCTGTCCTGGTTGCCCAGAGTCCGCCAGCAATCCCGGCTCAACGAGACATATTGTGGATATATAGATATGATATACAACTGAATAAATGTGGACATGGAAGCTTTTTTACAATATTATTTAACATATTATGTCTGTTTCATTTTTCAGGTGATGGGAAGTCAGATGTCATGTAAGTACATTCTGAAGTAACTTTTTACTGTAATACACAAGACCCCATCATATTGTAGCTTCTGTTATTTAGGGCTGCAACAACTAATCGATAAAGTCGATAATGATCGTTAATGAAAATCGTTGCCAACGAAATTCATTATCGATTGAATCGATTTTTATCGATTATAAAATGAGGGTTTTTTCAGAGCAAATAATCCGTTATAATCCTTTTCATTCAATGACTCAGAGCAGTTACTACTTAAACAAACAAAACTGTTGTTATTCAGTCTCTCACTGCTCAAATAAAATTATAGACTGATCATGTCATTGTCAGTGGGCAAATGTACACAATTAGCAGGGGATCAAATAATTTTTTCCTTCACTGTAATCCTTGGATCCTCCAAGGCCACCTGAGACCGGGGCTCAAACTTACCAAATAGTTAACCTGTTAAATCTCAGGGGTTCTCTTTAGCCATGTGGGGTCTTTGGGGTTCGTCGGCAGTTAATCCTCTCTGCGTTTGATGAGCCGGGAATTCTGTATCAACCAAGTACCGTATTTGCTCGATTATAAGACGAGGTTTTCTTCAGAGCAATGCTCGTCAAAATACCCCTTGTCTTATAATCGGGGTTGTCTTATAATCAGACCTCAAATAGGCCTGACTATAAGACTAAGCTTCAGATCCCCCACAGCGCTACAGGGGACCTGGATGCTCTTGTCTGGTAAAACACCCCCCCAAACTTACCGGTGCTTCTGAATCCCTGGTCAGTCTACACGATTCGCATAGGCAATTCTGCTGCAGCCGGAAGGAGGTGCGGTTAGCAGCAGGGGTTGTCTGCGTCCAGACCTTCCCCGGCTCTCGGAGATCAGAGTTCCCCTCACCGGGGAATTCTTTCTGACAGCCGGGGAAGGTCTGTGCGATGGACGCAGACAACCCCCGCTGCTAACCGCACCTCCTTCCGGCTGCAGCGGAAGTTGCCTACGCGAATCGTGTAGACATCTACACACTGCCCCAGCTACACACCGGGGAGTCAGGAGTACCAGTAAGTTTAGAGGGGGGGCTAAATGGGGGGGACATAAGGCATTACTGTAGGCAGAGTGCTCTGATATGCTTTTTAACCCCCTTTATGCCACTCTGCCACCAGAAATGCCTTTTAACCCTCTATACACCACTCTGCCTCCTGAAATGCCTTATACCTCCCTATATGCCACTCTGCCCCATAATATGCCTTTTAACCCCCTAAATGCCCCCTAAATGCCAGAGTGGCATATAGGGGTATAAGGCATTTCTGGAGGCAGAGTGGCACATAGGGGGTCAAAAGGCCTATCATGGGGCACAGTGGCACATAGGGGGCCAAAAGGCATATCATGGGGCATAGTGGCATTTAGAGGATTAAAATGCATATCATGTGGCACAGTGGCATATATATGGGGCAGAGTAGCAAGCCTGGGGGCAGATCTGCATAACTGGGGGGCAGGTTGGAAAATAAAAGGAAATAAAAACAATTAACATTTACTAGTAAAACTTTTTTCCTATAGGGTCATCTTATATTCAGGCTATTTCTTTTTTCCTAAATTAATATTCAGATTTTGGGGGGTCGTATTATAATTAGGGTCGTCAGAAATTATCCTGGACAAGCTGAAAGGCTTTGCCACAGCATCCAGAAATGATTAAATGTTGTTTTTTTTAAAACTAATTTGGTAAAGATCCTTGGGTTGATGTATTAAGGCTCAGAAATGTAAGTTACCCTTCATAATGGTATAGTGGCCCTAAAGCTAATTCATACTAAGTCTGCTGTCACTGGAGTTCAGATGTAGATGTACAAAGTACTAGCTATTCCATCTTCTTAACATGTTGAGAAGATAGTGAGTAAGTATTTCTATAGGTGATCAGGTGATAAACTCGCAATAGGTTGTAAGCTCCCTGCCAGTAAAATGTTGGTTAACTGGTATTTATAAGACCCAGTAACCAATGTTTATTGGGTTTAATTATCAGAATAGGGATTATAAGGGGCTTGACCTCCCTCTCCCACCATGGAGGAATTTCCTGTCCTGGTTGCCCAGAGTCCGCCAGCAATCCCGGCTCAACGAGACATATTGTGGATATATAGATATGATATACAACTGAATAAATGTGGACATGGAAGCTTTTTTACAATATTATTTAACATATTATGTCTGTTTCATTTTTCAGGTGATGGGAAGTCAGATGTCATGTAAGTACATTCTGAAGTAACTTTTTACTGTAATACACAAGACCCCATCATATTGTAGCTTCTGTTATTTAGGGCTGCAACAACTAATCGATAAAGTCGATAATGATCGTTAATGAAAATCGTTGCCAACGAAATTCATTATCGATTGAATCGATTTTTATCGATTATAAAATGAGGGTTTTTTCAGAGCAAATAATCCGTTATAATCCTTTTCATTCAATGACTCAGAGCAGTTACTACTTACCAGTCCCTCCCTGCAGTCACTCTGACAATTGGCCCCGCCCCTTCCCCTCCCAGTCCCTCCCTGCAATAACACTGTCGATTGGTCGCGCCCATTTCCTATAGCGTCCACATGGCTCAGACATTCATCTAACTGTGAGTATAACATTAATATGTGGTTATTATTATGGTTGATGGGGTGTTAAGGGGTTAATTTAGGGGCAGTTATGGTTAATGGGGTGTTGAGGGTTAATTTAGGGGCAGTTTTGGTTGATGGGGTGTTGAGGGTTAATTTAGGGACGTTATGGTTAATGGGGTGTTTAGGGTTAATTTAGGGGCAGTTATGGTTGATGGGGTGTTGAGGGTTAATTTAGGGGCAGTTATGGCTGATGGGGTGCTTAGGGTTAATTTGGGGCAGTAATGGTTAATGGGGTGTTTAGGATTCATTTAGGGGCAGTTATGGTTAATGGGGTGTTGATTGTTAATTTAGGGTCAGTTATGGTTGATGGGGTGTTGAGGGTTAATTTAGGGGCAGTTATGGTTAATGGGATCTTCAAGGTAAACTTAGGGGCATCTATGGTTGATGGGGTCGTTAGGGTTAATTTAGGGGCAGTTATGGTTGATGGGTTCTTTTGGATTAATTTAATGCTTATGATGGAGGGTTAATTTAATTAATTTAATAAGGTTAACTCAATTTGCAGTTAGATGTAAAGGGCGGCAAACTAAGGGGAAACTAAATCCTGGGGGCAGTGAAGATTAACCCAGTACTTATTTATAAAAGTATTGTGTCAGTGTGATGTGAATGGGTCTGTGAATCTATGAGGGCACTATGGCATATCTGGGGGTATAATTCATACTGGGGTATAAGGCATATCAGGGGGCACAGTGGCATATCTGGGGATATAAGTCATATAGGGTATATAAGGCATATGTGGGAGGCAGTGTGGCATATCTGGGGATATGTGGCATATCTAGAGGTATGTGACATCTGGGAGGTAGTGTGGCAAGCCTGGGCTCAGATGTGCATAACTGGGGGGGGGGGCAGGTTGGGAAATAAAAACAAGAAATGCATTTTTATCAATGTTTTTTTTTATTCTGCCGTTTGTTTTTAACATCCATTTTTTTACATAAATGAAAAATGTACATTTATTTTTTTAATTGATTAATCCAAAAAAATAATTGGCCAACGAATCAGTTATGAAAATAATCATTAGTTGCAGCCCTGTTATTCAAACCCCAGACAGGGAACATATTGAGTTATTATGGATGGTCTGCAGATCACAGTAAAGTCATCGGTTTTCATTAAAAACGTTAGGAGTTCTCAGCGTTTGTTTGTTTCCTTGGGCAGAATGAATATATGATGGCGTCTAATAGCAAGGTGGTTGATGAATGAAAAAAGAACCCAAAAATATCATATTCATGTTACTTATTGCTTTGTATTTTTAGTTGAAGAAGAGCCTGCAGTGACTGTGTGGTGAGTATTTAGAGGGAAGATCTCAGTCCACATGGTCTGTATATAAACACAGAGGCCAGTTATTAATTCTCTCTATGGATATAGCTTCTCGAAAAAGCCTCTCTTTATTTTTACACGTCTGATAGAGAGGAAGAGCAACAATAAGTAAAGGTAAAGCAATTAATGGGAGAGGGAGATTATAGTTTAAGAACAGGAGAGAAGTAACCAGGGATGGAATATGTGTAGAGAGGGCGAGATATCGGGAATGTGAAACACGTGGGAGAGAACGCAGGAAAGGAGGGAGTAGAGAAGTAAGTAATGAACTCATGCTTTATTTCTTATTTCAGCAAACAGGGAAATACCCAGAAGAGGTAAACATTTTTTCACGTATAGTAACATATTCTTATATATACACAGAAGCTGGATACATTTTCATTATTCTGCGTTATTTCTATTGATAAACTGACCTTTATTTGCCCCCACAACCTCATGGCACCCTGCCCTATGGGTGCAGGCTTTATCAATATGTAATGTCCTAGTGCAAGGCCACTAACCCTTAATCTAACCGATAAAGGGGCTCCATGCATTTTTTTAATTTATTACATTAAACATACATTTTGGAAAGTATTCTTTTTTTTCTTCATTTTCTTCTTAAAGAAGCCCATTAGGACATATCAGTACGTCCTGACTTGCTGATCTTGGGAGATCACGCAGTCGTTAGAAGCCAGCTTTGTTGGCGCCCTGCAGCCCAATCGTGTTTAACAGCGCTCACTGTGAGACCTGGTACACCGTCGTACAAGGATTGCCTGAAATAAATAAATAAAAACCAACATTTTTAAAAAGAACCTTAGTCCTAACACTATACGTATTATAGTATATAGTATACAAAATCACTAGCCCCAAGCCCTAAACTATGTAATATAGGGTAATATGTAAAGCATGGATGCGGCTCTCTTAAACAAAGAAGAACTATGTATGTGGGGACCATAATCAGAAAATGCTGGTGAATATAAATTGTGTCATTGTTCAGCTGAGGCACCAACAGTACAGAAAGAACTTTAAGAAAAATATATGATTTCACCCTCACAGTTATTTTCTGCGATCCAGGCGCATCCCCTCTTCGACGAGCCTCGGATGTGGAACCCCCTCTGCTGCTAGCGTTGTCAGGATCCTTGATCCGCATACCTCTTTTTGAGTTCACAAAATAATAATAAAACACACAGGAGACCGAAATTTAGTGGGAAAGTGTATGGCCACAGCGCTTTATTAGTTTGTTTAAGAAAACAGTATTCAAATGTTAATACGCGTCAAACGCTGCTTGGTGCTATCTCTGTCAAGCAATACACCTTGTAAAAACAGTAAACGTTTAGTCATAAGACCGCCTTAAAATATTCATAAAACATATGGCAACAAGCCACTGTAACCAATGCCGACATTACTCCCGCCTGCCGTAAGCCTACATTGGCAGACAGACTGGCATAAATCACATTACGTTATCAAAGGGACCCTGCCCTAGGGAAAACAATACAACTTACTGAGGCGTACCTCCACCTCACTATTGACGAACCGTCTCCAAAACATTAATTAACAGGAACCACACAAACAAAAACCGCCTATCAAAATACATCAAGATGACCGAAACAACACGGAGGGAGGGACGCGCCAGGAACAAGGGGACGGCGTCCAGTTTATATATTTATATATATATATATATATATATATATATATATATGTACCGCACCTTTCTGTTGCCCATTCCCTGCCTCCACTACACTACATGGTTTCTAAGGATAGGCTGTTCACTTTAGCTTGCCCCGGTCATGCAGTTCGTTTTGGCCTCTGGGGCTTTCTAGATCAGAAGGGTTCAGCATTGTTCCAGGCAGAGGCGTATATAGGGTATGGCAGCCATGGCACGTGCCATGGGCGCTACCTCAAGGGGGGCACCGGTGAGCGGCTTTTAAATGCCGCTCACCGGCATTTTTTTTTTTTTTTTTTTGATGCGGAGGAGAGAGAGGGGCGCCGAGCAATCGCTCGGCGCCCCTCATTCTCCTCCATGAGCCCTCTACCCCCGTCCCGGTGCCGGCATTTCATGAAATGCCGGCACCAGCGAGCGGCTTTTAAACACTGATGCGGAGGAGAGAGAGGGGCGCCTAGCAACCGCTCGGCGCCCCTCGTTCTCCCCCGCATCAAAAAAAAGAAGACAGCGTTTAATAGCCGCTCGCTGGTGCCCGCTGCTTGACTGCTGGGTGCCGAAATATGACGTCATATTACGGCGCTCAGCAGTGAAGCAGCGGGCACCAGCGAGCGGTTCAGGAAGACAGAAGTATCGTCCTTCCGTCGCTGGACTTCAAGGTGAGAGGGGGGAGAGAGGGAGTTAAAAAGTGATGAGGAATGGAGGAATGGAGGGAGGGAGTTAAAAAGTAATGAGGAAGGGAGGGAGTTAAAAAGTGATGAGGGAGGGAGTTAAAAAGTGATGAGAAAGGGAGGGAGGGAGGGAGTTAAAAAGTGATGAGAAAGGGAGGGAGGGAGGGAGGGAGTTAAAAAGTGATGAGGAAGGGAGGGAGTTAAAAAGTGATAAGGGAGGGAGGGAGTTAAAAAGTGATGAGGAAGGGAGGAAGGGAGGGAGTTAAAAAGTGATGAGGAAGGGAGGAAGGGAGGGAGTTAAAAAGTGATGAGGAAGGGAGGGAGGGAGGGAGTTAAAAAGTGATGAGGAAGGGAGGGAGGGAGGGAGTTAAAAAGTGATGAGGAAGGGAGGGAGGGAGTTAAAAAGTGATGAGGAAGGGAGGGAGGGAGTTAAAAAGTGATGAGGAAGGGAGGGAGGGAGGGAGTTAAAAAGTGATGAGGAAGGGAGGGAGGGAGGGAGTTAAAAAGTGATGAGGAAGGGAGGGAGGGAGGGAGTTAAAAAGTGATGAGGAAGGGAGGGAGGGAGTTAAAAAGTGATGAGGGAGGGAGTTAAAAAGTGATGAGGAATGGAGGGAGGGAGTTAAAAAGTGATGAGGAAGGGAGGGAGGGAGTTAAAAAGTGATGAGGAAGGGAGGGAGGGAGGGAGTTAAAAAGTGATGAGGAAGGGAGGGAGGGAGTTAAAAAGTGATGAGGGAGGGAGTTAAAAAGTGATGAGGGAGGGAGTTAAAAAGTGATGAGGAAGGGAGGGAGTTAAAAAGTGATGAGGAAGGGAGGGAGGGAGTTAAAAAGTGATGAGGAAGGGAGGGAGGGAGTTAAAAAGTGATGAGGGAGGGAGGGAGTTAAAAAGTGATGAGGGAGGGAGTTAAAAAGTGATGAGGAAGGGGGGGTAGATATAAGTAAAGAGTGTGCATTAATGTGTGGATGCATTGAGTGAAATAGAGAGAGCATGAGTTAATATGTGAATGTATTGTCTGAATGAGGGAGAGCATGAGTTAATGTGTGGATGAGTTGCCTGAATGAGGGAGAGCATGAGTTAATGTGTGGATGAGTTGCCTGAATGAGGGAGAGCATGAGTTAATGTGTGGATGAGTTGCCTGAATGAGGGAGAGCATGAGTTAATGTGTGGATGAGTTGCCTGAATGAGGGAGAGCATGAGTTAATGTGTGGATGCATTGAGTGAATGAGGGAGAGCATGAGTTAATGTGTGGATGAGTTGTCTGAATTAAAGTGTGAATTAGTGAGTGACTGTAAAAGTGTTTGTGTATCATAGATGTATAATTGTGGAAGGGCAAAGATGGCACTAGCAGGAGGTTTGAGCCTTGGGGACCAAGATGGCACAGGCAGGGTGTATATGGGACAAAGATGGCACTGGCCGGACTGTTTGGGGACAAAGTTGACTTGTGCTGGGCTGTTTGGGGACAAAGATTGCAAATCTTATGTGTGTTATCTGGGTGCTAGTCGGGTTCTATGTGGGCAGTGTGGACGCCAGGGCTGGCTTTGGGGTGTGCAACCTGTGATCTATGCCTGTAATTTAGGGGGTTTTAAATATACCTTTAATGCCCTGTTTTTATGTGAATTCCAATTGATCTTTACCTGCAAAGATGGGTTTTTGTGTTATTCTGTAGATCCATATCTGCTATGCTATGTTTCCATACATTATTTTTGTGTACTTGGAAATACAGGGTTAATATGTCTTATTCAGTTGATCTATACCTGCGATGCTACGGTTCATATATTATTATTGTATACCTGCAAATACAGGATTTGTATGTCTGATTCTGTTAATTTGATATATACCTTCAGTGCTGAGATCAGCAGTGTGTGTTTTTTCAGTGGTATGATTTAATGGTGGAAATTATTAATGCCCCCCCAGTTTGACTGTGGTATCTTGTGTGCCCCCCTTAAATATTGTTTCTAGAGTCGCCACTGTTCCCTACACACATGTTAACAGCCTGCACCTGCGCCTGCCCCCCTCCTCATCGCAGCCCTTATGAAACCAACAACATGGGCTGTTTCACAACAAGGGAGGGCAGCCCAGAGACAGCCAATGGGAGGCCACCCCTGCCAGTCACGTGAGCACACACTTTATGTAATGTTGCCGCACATGTTATGTCAGGGGCTCTTTGTGCTTCTTCTTCTTCCCACTTTGTCTCCGCCGGAGTCCGGATCCGCTGCGTGCCAAGCGGGGTGGAGTGTTACCCTCCTGTGACCCATGGATGTCTTTAACTGCCCCTCCTGCCAGCAGGCCCTCTGGGACCCTGTAACTGTAAGATGCGGCCACTCTTTCTGCAAAAGGTGCTTGCGGGGGCCAGCAGTGGACAGGTGCCACATTTGCAAGCAGAAGCTGAAGCCCAGGGGTGCCCAGGAGCTGAAATGTAACACCCTTTTATGCAACTTGCTGGAGAAGTGCCTGCAGGGCGAAACCAGACTGAACAGGGTGAGAAGCGACCTGCGCGATTTGCTCTCACTCCAGGACCACGAAGAGGCAGCAAAAGTGGCCTCCAGAGGAGTTGCGATGGGTGAGTTTCTGTAGGAGGTCCCATGGGGGGCATTTAAATGTCTATATGTGATCCTCATGATGATATAAGAGTAGATCATATATCACATTATATATGATCATTGCTATTATATACCGGGATTAACTCATCCATAGCCAGCGCATATTGAGTTTCTGTAAAATTGTGGACAGTGATCATTATCAATGCGTTTCTGTATTTTAATGGCCTGTTGTATGATTATTATTATTATTTATTGTTGTGTTGTGGCAGCGTGTTAGGTGCCTGCCGCCGTCGCACTGTTACGTGTCTATGTAGGATGCCATCCTGAGAATGGAACGTAAAAACCTTTTTTGTTACTTAAAATATTTGTACTGGTGGTTGATCTGTGCCCTCCTACCATTAGACTGGGCTTAGAGGGTCTTTCAGGTGTTGAAATGTCTGCCCAGAGCCCAGCAATGCATTAAAGTGCAGAACCTTCTTAGATGGAGAGGGGGAATGACGGAAGTAGAGGCGCATGTCCAAGACTGGACTCATCTCTGATAGCCTCAGGTCAGTTGAACCATCAGACGTGACATCAGTGCCAGTTAGGCATACCTTGGAGATCTTCTTTAGTCAGCTGACTGCAACTATTTAGGTATTAACCCTTTAATAGCACGTCAAGAAGATTCTTTGGAGTGATTTGCCAAATTGTAAGACTTGTCATTTTTTTTAAAGATGCGCTTAACTGAGTCACCTGCATTCAAGCAGGGATATCATCCATAACATACTGGTATCAAAAGCACCAAGTAGGGGTCTTATGTTTGATCACAGCAGTGTAGAATAGGACAGAGTCAGTTCCAGACCGTGTGATCTGGAGATTTTACTCCTTCATCCGGAGACGCTGATATTTGGGCAACAAACCACGGACTCCGGGTCAAACCTTAAGAGTTCCCAGCTAGGCTCTTACAAGAATTATGGGGCTCATTCATTCTTTGGCGCAAAATTGGACGTTTGGGTGAGAGAGGGAACGTTCCTTGTCTCTCACCCTGCTCTGCGGACGCTGACATAATTAGATTTACGAATGTTTGCCATGTTAGGTTTTTTTTATGTTCTGTCCAATAGCAGATTATCTAAAATCATAGCTACCTGTGGAGTAGGAGGAACGTAAACCAGTTCTGGGTGGATCGAGGAGCACCTGTGAACGCTGTGTGTCTGCTTATGACAGCTTGACAAAGGCCCTGTTTGGCCGAAACGTTGCTTTTGTTTGTTTTCGCTTAATAAAGTGTCCTAGAGACTGGAAGCTGTTTGGAGTGCTGGGATTCCTTTTCTTTGTTTGAATGCTTATGACACGGTTTGAGTAATAAGCAGCATTTAACGATAAGTAATTAGCGAGATCTTTAACCTGAGTGCTGTTGGTAGCTACTGAATACTTCAAAGCAGTCTGGTGACACTTTCCCAAACATCCAAGAGGGAGTCACTGGGTTCTGTCTATGAGACACATATAGTGCTACATGTAGTATGGGCGATCAGACCTACTTCCACATTTCTGGGTGACAGATGGTGCCCTTCTGTGGCACCTGGACCAAGAGCCGGAGCCAGGCCCTTTTGCACCCGAGGCAACAATGAAAAATTGCACCCCCCAGCTATTTATTTTTTTTACAGAGGTTGTTTAATTTACACTGCCCTTACACACACCTGTCCATAAACACACAAACACACATACACGTTGCCTTTACACACACCTGTTCATTATCACGCATATATGCATACACTGCCCTTATACACAACTGCCCATAAACACACATATATGCATACACTGCCCTTACACACGACTGCCCATAAACACACACATACACTGCCCTTACACGCGACTGCCCTCACACACACACACCTGCCCATTAATATGTATATACACATACACCAGCTTACAAACATACAAATACCTACACTGCCCTTACACACGCACACACACCAGCTTACAAACACACACCTGCCCTTTAACACGTGTATACACATACACTGCCCTCACACTCCCCTACATTTACACACACACATATATACACACACACATATACACACACACCAGCTTACAAACACAGAAATACCTACACTGCCCATACACACACACACGCTGCCCATACACACACACACACACACACACTGCCTATTCACACAGACACACACATGCTGCCCATACACACACATGCTGCCCATACACACACACACACAGCCCACACACACACTGCTCATACACACACACACTGCTCATACACACACACACATATTGCCCATACACATACACACACACTGCCCATACACACACACCAGGTTACAAACACACACACATACACAGCACTTACACACACACCAGCTTACAAACACACACATATACACAGCCCTCACACACACACACACCAGCTTACAAACACACATCTATACACAGCCCTTTCTCCCATCTATTACTTTTCTCATCTTCCATCATCTTCTATCTTCCATCCTGTGGTGGGAGCTCGAGGTCTGTCACTCCAGGCCTCTGCTTGACATCATATCCCGGAGCTCTGCATCATTTGCCGTCGCATAGTGGTTAGGGAGAACGGAAGACGAGGTCTGAATAGGGAGCGTGAGGTCTGTCAAATGTTGGGCCGGTTTGAGGGGGATTGTGATATCCCCACCCAGCCGTGCTCATCGGACACCTCCACCCCAGACCAGTGCTGATGGTGCCTGGGTGCGCACTGCCCACGGGGGCGCCTGATGAGCAGGGCTGGATGGGGAGAGCACAATCGTGCAGTCCCCTGAAGACCGGCACAGGGGAGGGGGCCTTTCCGGTCGCCCTCTCCCAAATAGAAATGCTACTGTCCGTGATCTCCCCAAGCAGACCTGCAGCTTCTGATCGGGCAGCTGTGCGCCCCCTCGCAGGTGCGCCCAAGGCGAGTGGCTCACTCGCCTCACCCTTGCTACAGCCCTGCCTGGACCAGGAGAATGCCAGCTGTCACTCCAGAAAATATGGTGTCCTCCAATGAAAGTAGGTCCCAATGTAATGTAAGAAAATACCCGCAATGTATAAGTAGGTCGGACCCCCACCCACTAGGGGCCACAAAAAAACCCCTTCATGCCTGGTCATACACAGAAGAACTCTACATTGGCATTGAGAACCGTAGCCATAATGGACTACATACATTGGGAATTAAACAATTCTATTGCCATAGCAACAATTAATAATAATTTATTATCATTCAAGAATTATTTCAAAACTGTATGTATATTTAGTTACAAAAGTATTTTGAGTAGAGTACGTTGAATATCGACACATGTAACATTCAATGTAATTATGTTGTAGGCGCAACATATTAAACACTGGCTAAATTTTCCTCCATTTAGCTGCTTGAAGATCTCGGTTTTCCGGGGGCCTTCATCTCCTGAAGAGCTGTTAGACGAGGTCTCTCATTACTTGAAGTCGTCCAGTCCAGACGCCGCTACCCTCATAGCTCCTCTAAAAGCTGCATCCATTGATTCATGTGGCACAATAGCGAATGTGAAGGTAACGTTAAGTTTTGGTATGATTGGGATATAGCCATTGAAATACTGCAGGTTTACCTTACCAGGAGACATACGAAAATCACAAACAGTAGGAACCAAATTCATAACTTACCTCTGGCTCAGGGGGCATAAGATTGAAATGTTGAAATGTTGAGATACATCTGATGTCATCAATACAATGTGAGCCAGGAGAAAGAGTCAGAGCAAGCTATAGGTAAAGGGCCATATTTTAAATTTAGTTTCAGAGGGTATGCAGAGCTAGTGGAGGGACTGGCACAGTGGGACAGCTAATGATGGGACAGGGACTAATACTCACCGTACCCTTGTCTTTAGACAACGTCACATATTATATGACTCCACTTATTGTACCTCCCCTTTTATTATACTGTAAAGCGTAACATAGATCCACAAACACGTAGTAAAAAATAAATATGCGTACATATACATTGTACTGTGAAAAAGTATTTCCACTCTTTCCCATTTTTTCTGGCTTTTGCACATTTGTCACATTGAAATGTTTCAGATCATCAAACTAATTTTAATATTAAATAAAGTCAACTCCAGTAAAACACAAAATGCAGTTTTCAAATGAAGATTTTATGTATGGGAGGAAAATAAGCTATCCTACTCAACCTGGCACTATCTGAAAAAGTAATTGCCCCCTTAATTATTGAATCAATTAATTAACCAAATTTAAATGATAATTGGGTTTAATTTCACTAGACACCCCCAGACATGATTACTCCCAGCCCTGCTGAATCTAAATATCAATTAAATAGAAAGTTTTTTGCAAAGTGATGTAGGCTTAAAGATCTCAGAAAGCAGCACATGATGCCACGATCTGAAGAAACTTAAGAGCAAAGAAGAAACAAAGTCATTGACATCTATCAGTCTGGAAATCATCCAAAGCAATTTCTAAGGCTCTGGGACTCCAGCAAAGCACTGTGAGAGACATTATCTACAAATGGAGAAAACGAACAAAAAGAACACAAACTCTTGTCTGACATTTGCCAAAACACATCTTGATGATCCTCAAGACTTTTGGGATAATATTCTGTGGACTGATGAGTCTAAAGTGGAATTTTTTTGAAAGACATGCTTCCTGGTAAATCTGAAGTAAATCTTAACACAGCATTCCATAACATCATACCAACAGTCTAACACAGTGGTGGTGGTAGTGTGGTGGCCTGGGACTGCTTTGCTGTTTCAGGACCTGGGCGACTTCCCATAATTGATGACGCCTGAAGGAGAATGTCCAGTCATCAGTTTGTGACCTAAAGCACAAGCGCAGTTGGTTATGCAGCAGGACCATGATCCGAAGCACATAAGCAAGTCCACCTCTTAATGGCTCAAAATAAACAAAATGAAGGTTCGGTGCTACCAAGTCAAAGTCCTGACTTAAATCCGTAGGTAATGCTCGAAAACCTTCCAATGTGGCTGAATTAAGCCAAGAAGAGTCACCAATATTAATAATAATATTGCTATTTATTGCAAATGTTTGATTGCACTTTTTGCGCAAAGGATGGCAACCAGTAATGGCATTATTTTTTCACATGAGTAAAAAAGGTTTTGATGAACTCTTTACCTTCAATAAATAAAATAATGATTTAAAAGCTGCATTTTGTGTTTATAAATTGTTTTATATTAACATGTAAATATGACAAGAAAGGAGAAATTGAAGAAATTAGGTAAATACCGTATTTTCTCTAGTTTTTTCAGAGTAAATGGTCTGAAAAATATCCCTCGTCTTATATTCGTTATATTCAAACCTCAAATAGAGATCTGACTACAAGACTAAGATCCATATTCCCCGCAGCGCTGCAGGGGACTTGAATCCTTCTCTCTGGCAGCCAGTGGCTTCTATGACAGAGCGCAGGCATCACATGACCTTCCAGTGCTCCACCAAAGAAGCCGTGGCACTTTTTATTAACAGAGCAATTCTCTCTTCTGCATGTGCTCTGGCAGCTCTTATAACATGCTTTTCTTCTTTCTGCCTAATCTTATAGATCTGTTTGTCTTCCTAACTTTGCTTTTCTTTGTATTTACTAAATGCTTCTTGTTTTTTACTATTCTGGCCACTTCTGCGGAGTATCACAGTGTTTTCTTTAAATTTTGCTCTTACTGACCAGCCTAATAAAACTTTATGTTACCTTCAATAATTGAACTTTTAAATAATCTCATTCCTCCTGTACTCCATTAAATGGCACCAAGTAACTTTTTTACACATTTTCTCATTTTAGAAAATTCAGCAAGGGTGTGGGGTCATTAGGGTGACCAAATTTGCCTTGTTTTCCAGGACACATATAATTTTTACATATTGCTGACCAAACCTGCTGTATGGGGCATCATTTTATCTGTGCTGGCGGCATCAATACACAAGGGGGCAGCTGGGGCCATTACTTAAATCAATACTAAAAGGAGGGGCTGGCTGGGGGCAAAAACACAAAAGGGGGGTCAACGACAAAGAATTGTGGGAAAAAAACATTGTTTTTATTGTTGTAGCTTAGCCCATCCAGATGTGTGACAGAGCCTGTCCAGGTGTGTGTGTGTTTGGGTGTTAGTTTGGCAGAGCCTTTCCTGTGTTTGGGTGTCGATGTGGAAGAGGCTGTCCTGGTGTGTGTGTCAGTGCGGCAGAGCCTGTCCTGGTGTGTGTGTGTTTGGGTGTCAATGTCCTGGTGTGTGTGTTTGGGTGTTGGTGTGGCAGAGCCTGTCCTGGTGTGTGTGTGTGTGTCAGTGTGGCACAGCCTGTCCTGGTGTGTGTGTTTGGGTGTCGATGTGCCAGAGCCTGTCCTGGTGTATATGTCTGGGTGTTGGTGTGGCAGAGCCTGTCCTGGTGTGTTTGTCGGTGTGGCAGAACATGTCCTGGTGTGTGTGTTTTTGGGTGTCAATGTGGCAGAGCCCATCCTGATGTTTGGTTGTTGATGTGGCAGAGCCTGTCCTTGTGTGTGTGTTTGGTCATCCGTTTCCTGGCACTGTAGAAATAAATTTAACTATTTAATTTTTACCATTTCAGAGATAAAGCACCCTCCTTTGTAGATCACTTCAAAGGACAAACCTTTCCAGGCCCAACAATCAGTGAGAGGAGAAGTAAAGTTATTGTGTTATTTACTCTATTTCAATCTGCATATTTTATTAAAATTGATTAGTGACTTCAGGCACCCTGTGTATGATGACTTTTTTAGTGTACTGATGTACTCCCAATCCCATCACATTAGATTATATCCTATATTATCTGCCTAGCACTGATGTCATCTTATCCAGTACACATGGATGCTGAGGAGTTAAGCTTCTGTCTATTGATTTTATTTCTATAAAAAAGGCCCACCAAAATCCTCAGCACCAGGCCCATGATGATCTTAATCCAGCCCTGCCAATAACTAATACATAAAGATTTTTGTATATTGTATATTTTTCATTTTTTAGAGTCAATTACCAGCCCCTGGCAAGTATGTCTTAATGGGAAATAAGATTAAAGCGATTAAAGGGAAATGCTCTGAAAAATACCCCTTGTTTTATAATCCAACCTCAAATAAGAGTAAGATCCAGATCCCTGCAGCGCTACAGGGGACCTGGATCCTTGTCTCTGTCAGCTGGTGGACGTCTGCGCAATGTGCCGGGACTCCTATGACGGAGCGGCAACGTGACATAATATTTGGGTCAACATAGAAGTAAAGTCATGCAGTAAGAAAAAAAATGATATAGCTGTATTATTCCAAAAGAAAATGAAGCCTTTAGTCAGTTGATACACTTTATTACGCTAAAATAGAAATACATATAAAGTAACAAAAGCTTTCAAGACCTCACTTGTCACTTATTTTGTGTGATTTATATTTATATGAATTTCTGATGTTAAGTATTTCTTTTTCTTTCTAAATATCTTACAGGGAGGAAAGAAGAAAAAAGACAAGCATTAGAAGAACAAAAGTGATACAATGTTGCTGGAACATGCATTTAACAAACCTCCATTATACTTATTAATGCGCTTCTGCATGTGTGTTTGTAAATGGTCTGCAATGTATATACTGATCTTTACTTAAAGGTCATGGGTTTTCAGAATAAAACCTTAAACAAACTTGTTGAAGTATTCCAATATCTTATGAAATATACCGAGTACCTGTATATAGACTCTATACAATCGTCTACAGCCTAGGGCTGAATATTGAGCAGACTGAGGGATCTATCAGGAAATAACACGGGGGCTCAATATAGAAAACAGAGGGGGGGGGTATTAAAGAAACATTTACATAAATAAAGGCGTTTCACAATGTATCAGAGGGAAGTTCGTGAAATCAAGGAGCTGAAACCACAACTCTCCTGACAAGCCTTCTGTTGGTGAATAACTACAAACAGCAGACTAAAGTGGAGGACTGCATTGGGATGCGGGTTCTGCGGGACCCACCAAAAAACTCGGGTGGTCTTTCGGGCGCTGCGGGCGGTCAGACACTGTACCTGCGGGTCTCAGTAATCCTGCGCACTCCCGCAAGGCTGCCTTCGCGTTGCTCCCTCACAACATCTATTCTCTTGTTCCGCAAAAGGAAGCCAGCGGAGTCACGTGATTTTACGCCATGTCACATGACTCTGCTCAGCTCCTGGGTGGAACAAGAGAAGAGATGCTGTAAGGGAGCAACATGAAGGCAGCCTTGCGGGACTGCACAGAAAATCTGCAGTACAGGTAAGGGGGTGGGTGTGATTGACCACATATGTTGCGGGAGCGGGCGGAATCGGACACATATGTTGCGGGAGCGGGTGGGATTGGACACATATGTTGCGGGAGCGGGCGGGAGTGGAACGCGCACATTGTGGAAGCGGGCGGTAATGGTCACAAAATCAGCGGGAGCGGGATTAAAAAACTAAAGGACCTGACTCTAAACAGGTCTTGACTGAGGATGACCAACTGGCTCTGGCACTTGAAGGCCACCAAATAACATTTGTGCAGAGATTAGCAGGATATGTGTGGCTGCGAGTAACGTTATTACAGTTTTGGAGTGTACGGTCGCCCGTATCCATCGGGCAGTCACACAATAGTGGGATATGGCGGTATGGGTAATTTGCTATCCCCGCCCATTGTTTATATTACCATTCATTGAAGCAGTTCCCCACCTTTGTGTATAGATTATTTCTTGGGGTTGCCAACTTGCTCTCAGGTCCAGGAAACCTTTTATATTTTAAATCTGCATATTTTTAGGTATAATCATCATGCAGAAGGAAACATAACAAACCTGATGTACAATTGTTGAGTAAAGATACCACAACAATTAAATTATTGGAAAATGGAATATTATTGGAAAATTATTATTATAATGGAAATTATTGAAATATTTTTTATATTATTTTGAAAACTGCCAAATTTTGTTCCAGGAGGAATATAGAGACTTTATTGCATATCCGAGGACTTTTCAGGCAAAGTTTTTGGGGTAATTCTATCTCTTAGATCGGCAGCAGATGTTTATTCCAGGGACTTTGTTGACATTAAAGACGTAAAGCTCAGGTACAGGTAATTTATTGCAGCTAACAAATTGCAACTGGATAACCCGGGCTTGTTAGGGAGTCATTGTTGGTCCTTGTGATCACCAAATAAATAGCACTGTGGGTTGTAGTTTTGAAAGCAACTTCCGATACGATGGGCGAGAGGGGCAGTAAAAGCTACTGTCCTTCCACATGTTATTTTATTTTCCAGCAGACCCTACAACTTCTCTGTGGCTTACCTTTGGAGGCAGTTGTTTTTGTTCAGTCCCACAGGCCACGGTTCCAAACAAATATTTCCGAGTAAAGGGACACTTCAGTAATAGTTGTCAATGTACATATGATACCCATAATTAAGACAGTTTGAGATGAGGTTCCAGGCAATTTTTACCACTTATCCCCACAGAGCCGGCATTGTCTGGCTAATTTAAGTGCAAGTCACCCCACCCCATAAATCCAAAAAGAAAACGAATGCCCGTCTCTTTAACAAAGCTTGTACAGCTTGACCCGTTACCTTGCCCTCTTGGAACTTTTATGTTGTTTGAATATCAGCCTTCCTTTGTATTGCTGACTGTACACTTTTGGGCAAAGGCTGTTTTAACGTTTTTGCTGTGTTACTGTTTATAATTTCCTTCTTTGTCATTTTGTGCATCCACACACATTGTATACACATTATACCACAAACATTACATATCATATATTATATATTTTTGAAAACTAAACACCCCAGGGTATTTCAAATACTGATATTTTCCTTCTTTCCATGCACACATTTTATCACCAGCCTTTCTCAACATTTGCAGTAGTTTTTGTGTCCCCCCCACACACATTTAGGTATGAATTTACAGCTCCTGGTATATGTTACTGTCAAAAAACAGCCCAATTTGTGTTCAGTAACACTGAGTACAGTGATACCCCCATGAATAGGGGTTTGTTGGGTTGTCTGGGAGGTAAAAGGCCATCTTGACAAGGTTTGCATTTTTTTTTGAATTTCAACATCAGTCTGTGCTGCCAGGCCCATTAGACTTAGTTTATTGTGAATCTAGTGTTTAGCCAATATGTGTGTAGTAGATACATGGAGCGGTTACCCTTTCAGGAAGAAATGGTACGAGGGTGGAGTGGCGAGAGTTAACAGAGTTTAAATAAGATGTGGAGTGAACCCAATCAACCGTAAATGAGGTTTACTCCAATTCATTAGTATCTTTGTGTTATTATGGGAGTCCTTTTGCCTAAACCATTCCAAGTTGGGAAATGTGACACCTCTCCTAGCCAGAAAGGCACCGTTTTGACCCTCCAACAAACAAAGGCGTTACAAACTCAGCCCCTTTTCTACTAAAGGTTATATTTAAAAGATTAAATCTAGATCTAGGGATCTGGGGTCCTCATATTTATATTTGAGGTGCCCACATTTTTCCTAGCAGAATGACATCAGACAAGGTTGGGTTACCTCCAATCATTTAATAGATAAACTGAAGTCTGCAGTGTTAGATCACAGACTGACCAAGGAAGGTCATTATGGAAAGAGGGATTTCTGACAAGTCTGGATCTGAAAAAATATAACCTTTATATGCTGTAACTGGATAGAAAAACCCTTTGCTAGGTGTCGAATAAGTGGCCCAATCTCGTAGCCCCTCCTACTCTTCTGCGGACTGCAGCCCTGACATCTGACCTGCAGTCAACAGGTATAAAGTATCCTGTACTTCGATATTAAGGTGTCCTTATTTTGGTGGCCAAGATCTAATTTTGCAATAAATCGCCATTATTCTTGCCAAAAGCTCCTCCGGGAATAGAATAAAGTACTTCTGTAAGTAGGATTTCTATTAACTGTTCTCCCTTTTATTTTTATCTGCTTGGTGTGACTAAATTGTTAATATAATTGTTTGTATGTACTGTAAATATTTTTTATTTCATAATAAATCATTCATTTATTAAGTTCCTGCCTTTGTCTGGTATAAGAACCACATTTGCCTTGAAGAGAGTTATTTAATAATCCGTAGTCTTCTTAGATGCTTGGCTAATCTGCATGTTTGGATATATAAACTATTTGGGGACATTTACAACACCATTTTTTAAAACTCTTTCCATGTGATAATGTTTGTGAAGATATAGTGCTAATTTTAGGACTTGCTCATATCTGCATGTATATTTGGACTTTAAAAAAAAAAAAAGATTTGTGAAACTGGATGGTTCTCCTGATGCTGACATCCGTGGCAAATTATTTTTACATGTTACACATTTTTTAAACTATTTTATTATTATTATTATGATTTTACGGATCACTTGTGATTAGTGAGCTGGGCTCCATTGACTGTGTGGTTGAATTCAGTACATGGACAGACCCTTGTGAAGTCATTAGCTGTTCAGTTGGCAGTGCCATCTTGTGAGTGGCAGCAATGGTGCTTAGAATAAAATCAGTCAGGGTGCAATGAAAAAACATTGTACAGAATTATCAGTAATCAGGTTCCCTTTATTCTCAGTGGAACTCAATGTATCACTAAATAGTGTTCAGAAAAGACAGAATATGGAGGCAGAGAGACAAACAGTGTGCCATGCAGTATACATTTATCGGCCAATCACAGTGATTGAATGACATAGGTGGTTGCTAATTGGTTCCTACAGACTGCCTTGGTAACGAGACAGTCTCCTGCAGTGGGTTCTATACCATCAATATAGGTTTTTGGGCACACTTTTTGTGCGATAACATAGAACATGATTGATGTTTTCACTGTTTAATAACTATGATTAATAACTCACTGTTAACTGAAATAAACAATGTGAGAAGTGGCACATGGCAAATAGATAGAAAAATAGTGGCTCTCCAGCTGTCATGGGACAATGATTTCCTTGAGTTCAGTCAGTATCTTAAAGGAAGAGAAGCATGCATATGGTCATCTGAGATTATGAGCTTTGTAGTTCTACAACAGCCAGAGGACTGCTGTCTTTCTCAGGTAAGCATACAGCAGGGCAATGTCCTTTTCTAAACTTTGCTCATACCTCTTCTACTCTTTGTCTTCTCAAAAACTGTTTTATTTGTGTTTTTCTCAAACACTATCTTGATTATTTTTGTATCCTATAAATTAAATCCCATAATGATCAAAATCACCTGATTCCAAAATCTCAATACACAAAATAACCTCCCTTTTTAATGTAAACAAACTGAGTAAATGAGACGAATAAAACCTACATTAGACAATATAGATTTAGAAACTTCACATTTATTTAGAAAAATTAAACAGAATAAGAAACATTTTGCAGTTTCCGGATAAGAACATTAGGAAGTTAAGAGACAACATGACAGTGAGAAATATGGCCAAAATAAGGGCTACATCTGGACTCACAAAGAGTCATCCTTCAGCACTCAGGAGAGGAAAAACCCCCATTATGGAGGAAACCTCTGGGGAACCATGGCAAAAAGGACTGCCCTTCCCTCTGGGCTTAAGTAGGAAAATGTAAAATGCCCTTAATTGTTCTTCAATTAAAATTACCTTTAACAGTGTGTTTCTTTCAAATTATTATTATTATTATACTTTAGATTCGGCAGCGCTGAAAATTTTACAGATAATCACAAGTACAATACAGCAATTGACATACAGCTACAAGAGAAATAAAGGGGCCTGTTCCCGCACGAACTTACAATCTATGTTTTAACAGAATGGAATTATTTGACAAGTTTATGTTCCCTTACTTACCATCTGCACCCCCACCAAAAGAAACAATAATGGAAGAAATGTTGAGACCCTTTGCAAAAGATTTGTCTACACTGTTATAATCATTTACAACCTTGTGACATAACCACCAACTCACAAGGTCAGCAACCATGGAATGGATCTTTTGCAGAGGCACAAATGGTACATGTCAATCTAATCAGCTACAACCTCCTTGAGCTAGAACCCTCAAATTGCAAGGTAAGCATAAATAGAAAGGATGTTTGGCAGAGGCACTAGTCTTTAAAAAATGGTACATGAGTCAATCCTCTAATTAATTAGAACATTGTTAGCTAGACTCCTGAATCTCAAGGTTAGCAAACAATGTTGATACCCTTGTCAGAGGCACCATACTTAAACATATGGTACTTTAGTTAATGCTCTAATTAAATAGACCCTACTTAGCTACACCAATAAATCTCAAGGTCTTAAAGCGGCAATAGTCTTACAAAAACAATCAAGAGTTGTTACTCATATCAGATTTATCCTCCTGAAGTAAGACCTTCAAATCGCAAGGTTAGCAGCGATGGAATCAATCATGACACCTTTTGATGAGGCATTTGTCTCTAATAAACCACATACAAGTTCTAATTTATCAATTAGAACCTAATTTGCTACAGATATCAAATCTCAATGTTGGAAGCAATGGAATAACTTATGATACCCTTTGTGGAGCCACCAATCTCTAACAAACAGTACACAAGTTCATCCTCTAACTAATTAGAACCTCCTTAACTAGACCCCCAAAACTCAAGGATAGCAACGATGGAGTAGATATTGATAGCCTCTGAGAGGCAACCTTCTCCACCAAAAATAGTATGCCAGTTGCTGCTCCTATCAGGTACAACATTCTGAGCTTGGACTCTCAAATTAAAACGTAAGCGTAAATGGAAGGACTCATGTCATGCTCCAAAAAATGGTACACAAGTAAGTGTTCTAGTCATTTACCAGCTCTTTAGCTAGAAACCCTTACTCTTAACATCAGCAACAAGTGAATGAAACTTGATGCCCTTTGAAAGGCAACAGTATTCTCAAAAATGGTACATTAGTTGCTGCTCCTATGAGACACACATCTTGAGATTGCTTCTTAATGTCTGAAACAATGGAATGACTCATTATACCCTTTGTGGAGGCATCAGTCTTGAACATAGGGTACACAAGTTAATGCTCTAATTAAAACCCACTAGCTAATTGTCTAAATCTCAAGGATAGCAACAATGGAGTGGATTTTGATACCCTTTGAGAGGAAAAAGTATCCACAAAAATGTTACAAAGGTTGCTGCTCCTATCAGATACAATGTCCTAAACTAGTACCCTGAAATCTAAATGTCAGCAGCAATGGAACACAAGTTAATGCTCTAATTAATTAAAACCCACGAGCTAGTTGTCTAAATCTCAAGGATAGCAACAATGGAGTGGATTTTGATACCCTTTGAGAGGAAAAAGTATCCACAAAAATGTTACAAAGGTTGCTGCTCCTATCAGATACAATGTCCTAAACTAGGACCCTGAAATCTAAATGTCAGCAGCAATGGAACACAAGTTAATGCTCTACTTAATTAAAACCCACTAGCTAGTTGTCTAAATCTCAAGGATAGCAACAATGGAGTGGATTTTGATACCCTTTGAGAGGAAAAAGTATCCACAAAAATGTTACAAAGGTTGCTGCTCCTATCAGATACAATGTCCTAAACTAGGACCCTGAAATCTAAATGTCAGCAGCAATGGAATGATTGATGATACCCTTTGTGGAGGCACCAATCTCTAACAAACAGTACACAAGTTAATGCTCTAACTAATTAGAACCTGCTTAACTAGACCCCCAAAACTCAAGGATAGCAACAATGGAGTGGATTTTGATACCCTTTGAGAGGCAACCTTCTCCACCAAAAATAGTATGCCAGTTGCTGCTCCTATCAGGTACAACATTCTGAGCTTGGACTCTCAAATTAAAACGTAAGCGTAAATGGAAGGACTCATGTCATGCTCCAAAAAATGGTACACAAGTAAGTGTTCTAGTCATTTACCAGCTCTTTAGCTAGAAACCCTTACTCTTAACATCAGCAACAAGTGAATGAAACTTGATGCCCTTTGAAAGGCAACAGTATTCTCAAAAATGGTACATTAGTTGCTGCTCCTATGAGACACACATCTTGAGATTGCTTCTTAATGTCTGAAACAATGGAATGACTCATTATACCCTTTGTGGAGGCATCAGTCTTGAACATAGGGTACACAAGTTAATGCTCTAATTAAAACCCACTAGCTAATTGTCTAAATCTCAAGGATAGCAACAATGGAGTGGATTTTGATACCCTTTGAGAGGAAAAAGTATCCACAAAAATGTTACAAAGGTTCCTGCTCCTATCAGATACAATGTCCTAAACTAGTACCCTGAAATCTAAATGTCAGCAGCAATGGAACACAAGTTAATGCTCTCATTAATTAAAACCCACGAGCTAGTTGTCTAAATCTCAAGGATAGCAACAATGGAGTGGATTTTGATACCCTTTGAGAGGAAAAAGTATCCACAAAAATGTTACAAAGGTTGCTGCTCCTATCAGATACAATGTCCTAAACTAGGACCCTGAAATCTAAATGTCAGCAGCAATGGAACACAAGTTAATGCTCTACTTAATTAAAACCCACTAGCTAGTTGTCTAAATCTCAAGGATAGCAACAATGGAGTGGATTTTGATACCCTTTGAGAGGAAAAAGTATCCACAAAAATGTTACAAAGGTTGCTGCTCCTATCAGATACAATGTCCTAAACTAGGACCCTGAAATCTAAATGTCAGCAGCAATGGAATGATTGATGATACCCTTTGTGGAGGCACCAATCTCTAACAAACAGTACACAAGTTAATGCTCTAACTAATTAGAACCTGCTTAACTAGACCCCCAAAACTCAAGGATAGCAACAATGGAGTGGATTTTGATACCCTTTGAGAGGAAAAAGTATCCACAAAAATGTTACAAAGGTTGCTGCTCCTATCAGATACAATGTCCTAAACTAGTACCCTGAAATCTAAATGTCAGCAGCAATGGAACACAAGTTAATGCTCTAATTAATTAAAACCCACGATCTAGTTGTCTAAATCTCAAGGATAGCAACAATGGAGTGGATTTTGATACCCTTTGAGAGGAAAAAGTATCCACAAAAATGTTACAAAGGTTGCTGCTCCTATCAGATACAATGTCCTAAACTAGGACCCTGAAATCTAAATGTCAGCAGCAATGGAACACAAGTTAATGCTCTACTTAATTAAAACCCACTAGCTAGTTGTCTAAATCTCAAGGATAGCAACAATGGAGTGGATTTTGATACCCTTTGAGAGGAAAAAGTATCCACAAAAATGTTACAAAGGTTGCTGCTCCTATCAGATACAATGTCCTAAACTAGGACCCTGAAATCTAAATGTCAGCAGCAATGGAATGATTGATGATACCCTTTGTGGAGGCACCAATCTCTAACAAACAGTACACAAGTTAATGCTCTAACTAATTAGAACCTGCTTAACTAGACCCCCAAAACTCAAAGATAGCAACGATGAAGTAGATATTGATAGCCTCTGAGAGGCAACCTTCTCCACCAAAAATAGTATGCCAGTTGCTGCTCCTATCAGGTACAACATTCTGAGCTTGGACTCTCAAATTAAAACGTAAGCATAAATGGAAGGACTCATGTCATGCTCCAAAAAATGGTACACAAGTAAGTGTTCTAGTCATTTACCAGCTCTTTAGCTAGAAACCCTTAATCTTAACATCAGCAACAACTGAATGAAACTTGATGCCCTTTGAAAGGCAACAGTATTCTCAAAAATGGTACAGTAGTTGCTGCTCCTATGAGACACACATCTTGAGATTGCTTCTTAATGTCAGAAGCAATGGAATGACTCATGATACCCTTTGTGGAGGCATCAGTCTGAAACATAGGGATGCTCTAATTAATAAAACCCACTGGCTATTTGTCTAAATCTCAAGGATAGCAACAATGGAGTGGATTTTGATACCCTTTGAGAGGAAAAAGTATCCACAAAAATGTTACAAAGGTTGCTGCTTTATCAGATACAATGTCCTAAACTAGGACCCTGAAATCTAAATGTCAGCAGCAATGGAATGACTGATGATACCCTTTGTGGAGGCACCAATCTCTAACAAACAGTACACAAATTCATCCTCTAACTTATTAGAACCTCCTTAACTAGACCCCCAAAACTCAAGGATAGCAACGATGAAGTAGATATTGATAGCCTCTGAGAGGCAACCTTCTCCACCAAAAATAGTATGCCAGTTGCTGCTCCTATCAGGTACAACATTCTGAGCTTGGACTCTCAAATTAAAACGTAAGCATAAATGGAAGGACTCATGTCATGCTCCAAAAAATGGTACACAAGTAAGTGTTCTAGTCATTTACCAGCTCTTTAGCTAGAAACCCTTAATCTTAACGTCAGCAACAACTGAATGAAACTTGATGCCCTTTGAAAGGCAACAGTATTCTCAAAAATGGTACATTAGTTGCTGCTCCTATGAGACACACATCTTGAGATTGCTTCTTAATGTCTGAAGCAATGGAATGACTCATGATACCCTTTGTGTAGGCATCAGTCTTTAACAGAGGGTACACAAGTTAATTCTCTAATTAAAACCCACTAGCTAGTTGTCTAAATCTCAAGGATAGCAACAATGGAGTGGATTTTGATACCCTTTGAGAGGAAAAAGTATCCACAAAAATGTTACAGAGGTTGCTGCTCCTTTCAGATACAACGTCCTAAACTAGGAACCTGAAATCTAAATGTCAGCAGCAATGGAAAACAAGTTAATGCTCTACTTAATTAAAACCCACTAGCTAGTTGTCTAAATCTCAAGGATAGCAACAAAGGAGTGGATTTTGATACCCTTTGAGAGGAAAAAGAATCCACAAAAATGTTACAAAGGTTGCTGCTCCTATCAGATACAATGACCTAAACTAGGAGCCTGAAATCTTAATGTCAGCAGCAATGGAACACAAGTTAATGCTCTACTTAATTAAAACCCACTAGCTAGTTGTCTAAATCTCAAGGATAGCAACAATGGAGTGGATTTTGATACCCTTTGAGAGGAAAAAGTATCCACAAAAATGTTACAAAGGTTGCTGCTCCTATCAGATACAATGTCCTAAACTAGGACCCTGAAATCTAAATGTCAGCAGCAATGGAACACAAGTTAATGCTCTAATTAATTAAAACCCACTATCTAGTTGTCTAAATCTCAAGGATAGCAACAATGGAGTGGATTTTGATACCCTTTGAGAGGAAAAAGTATCCACAAAAATGTTACAAAGGTTGCTGCTCCTATCAGATACAATGTCCTAAACTAGGAGCCTGAAATCTAAATGTCAGCAGCAATGGAACACAAGTTAATACTCTACTTAATTAAAACCCACTAGCTAGTTGTCTAAATCTCAAGGGTAGCAACAATGGAGTGGATTTTGATACCCTTGAGAGGAAAAAGTATCCACAAAAATGTTACAAAGGTTGCTGCTCCTATCAGATACAATGTCCTAAACTAGGACCCTGAAATCTAAATGTCAGCAGCAATGGAATGACTGATGATACCCTTTGTGGAGGCACCAATCTCTAACAAACAGTACACAACTTCATACTCTAAGTAATTAGAAACTCCTTAACTAGACCCCCAAAACTCAAGGATAGCAACGATGGAGTAGATATTGATAGCCTCTGAGAGGCAACCTTCTCCACCAAAAATAGTATGCCATTTGCTGCTCCTATCAGGTACAACATTCTGAGCTTGGACTCTCAAATTAAAACGTAAGCATAAATGGAAGGACTCATGTTATGCTCCAAAAAATGGTACACAAGTAAGTGTTCTAGTCATTTGCCAGCTCTTTAGCTAGAAACCCTTAATCTTAACGTCAGCAACAACTGAATGAAACTTGATGCCCTTTGAAAGGCAACAGTATTCTCAAAAATGGTACATTAGTTCCTGCTCCTATGAGACACACATCTTGAGATTGCTTCTTAATGTCAGAAGCAATGGAATGACTCATGATACCCTTTGTGGAGGCATCAGTCTTTAACATAGGGTACACAAGTTAATGCTCTAATTAAAACCCACTAGCTAGTTGTCTAAATCTCAAGGATAGCAACAATGGAGTGGATTTTGATACCCTTTGAGAGGAAAAAGTATCCACAAAAATGTTACAAAGGTTGCTGCTCCTATCAGATACAATGTCCTAAACTAGGAACCTGAAATCTAAATGTCAGCAGCAATGGAACACAAGTTAATGCTCTAATTAATTAAAACCCACTGGCTAGTTGTCTAAATCTCAAGGATAGCAACAATGGAGTGGATTTTGATACCCTTTGAGAGGAAAAAGTATCCACAAAAATGTTACAAAGGTTGCTGCTCCTATCAGATACAATGTCCTAAACTAGGACCCTGAAATCTAAATGTCAGCAGCAATGGAACACAAGTTAATGCTCTAATTAATTAAAACCCACTGGCTAGTTGTCTAAATCTCAAGGATAGCAACAATGGAGTGGATTTTGATACCCTTTGAGAGGAAAAAGTATCCACAAAAATGTTACAAAGGTTGCTGCTCCTATCAGATACAATGTCCTAAACTAGGACCCTGAAATCTAAATGTCAGCAGCAATGGAATGACTGATGATACCCTTTGTGGAGGCACCAATCTCTAACAAACAGTACACAAGTTCATCCTCTAACTAATTAGAACCTCCTTAACTAGACCCCCAAAACTCAAGGATAGCAACGATGAAGTAGATATTGATAGCCTCTGAGAGGCAACCTTCTCCACCAAAAATAGTATGCCAGTTGCTGCTCCTATCAGGTACAACATTCTGAGCTTGGACTCTCAAATTAAAACGTAAGCATGAATGGAAGGACTCATGTAATGCTCCAAAAAATGGTACACAAGCAAGTGTTCTAGTCATTTACCAGCTCTTTAGCTAGAAACCCTTAATCTTAACGTCAGCAACAACTGAATGAAACTTGATGCCCTTTGAAAGGCAACAGTATTCTCAAAAATGGTACATTAGTTTCTGCTCCCATGAGACACACACATCTTGAGATTGCTTCTTAATGTCTGAAGCAATGGAATGACTCATGATACCCTTTGAGGAGGCATCAGTCTTTAACAGAGGGTACACAAGTTAATTCTCTAATTAAAACCCACTAGCTATTGGTCTAAATCTCAAGGATAGCAACAATGGAGTGGATTTTGATACCCTTTGAGAGGAAAAAGTATCCACAAAAATGTTACAAAGGTTGCTGCTCCTATCAGATACAATGTCCTAAACTAGGACCCTGAAATCTAAATGTCAGCAGCAATGGAACACAAGTTAATGCTCTACTTAATTAAAACCCACTAGCTAGTTGTCTAAATCTCAAGGATAGGAACAATGGAGTGGATTTTGATACCCTTTGAGAGGAAAAAGTATCCACAAAAATGTTACAAAGGTTGCTGCTCCTATCAGATACAATGTCCTAAACTAGGACCCTGAAATCTAAATGTCAGCAGCAATGGAATGACTGATGATACCCTTTGTGGAGGCACCAATCTCTAACAAACAGTACACAAGTTCATCCTCTAACTAATTAGAACCTCCTTAACTAGACCCTCAAAACTCAAGGATAGCAACGATGAAGTAGATGTTGATAGCCTCTGAGAGGCAACCTTCTCCACCAAAAATAGTATGCCAGTTGCTGCTCCTATCAGGTATAACATTCTGAGCTTGGACTGTCAAATTAAAACGTAAGCATAAATGGAAGGACTCATGTCATGCTCCAAAAAATGGTACACAAGTAAGTGTTCTAGTCATTTACCAGCTCTTTAGCTAGAAACCCTTAATCTTAACGTCAGCAACAACTGAATGAAACTTGATGCCCTTTGAAAGGCAACAGTATTCTCAAAAATGGTACATTAGTTGCTGCTCCTATGAGACACACATCTTGAGATTGCTACTTAATGTCTGAAGCAATGGAATGACTCATGATACCCTTTGTGTAGGCATCAGTCTTTAATACAGGGTACACAAGTTAATTCTCTAATTAAAACCCAATAGCTAGTTGTCTAAATCTCAAGGATAGCAACAATGGAGTGGATTTTGATACCCTTTGAGAGGAAAAAGTATCCACAAAAATGTTACAAAGGTTGCTGCTCCTATCAGATACAATGTCCTAAACTAGGAGCCTGAAATCTAAATGTCAGCAGCAATGGAACAAGAGTTAATGCTCTACTTAATTAAAACCCACTAGCTAGTTGTCTAAATCTCAAGGATAGCAACAATGGAGTGGATTTTGATACCCTTTGAGAGGAAAAAGTATCCACAAAAATGTTACAAAGGTTGCTGCTCCTATCAGATACAATGTCCTAAACTAGGACCCTGAAATCTAAATGTCAGCAGCAATGGAATGACTGATGATACCCTTTGTGGAGGCACCAATCTCTAACAAACAGTACACAAGTTCATCCTCTAACTAATTAGAACCTCCTTAATCAGACCCCCAAAACTCAAGGATAGCAACGATGAAGTAGATATTGATAGCCTCTGAGAGGCAACCTTCTCCACCAAAAATAGTATGCCAGTTGCTGCTCCTATCAAGTACAACATTCTGAGCTTGGACTCTCAAATTAAAACGTAAGCATAAATGGAAGGACTCATGTCATGCTCCAAAAAATGGTACACAAGTAAGTGTTCTAGTCATTTACCAGCTCTTTAGCTAGAAACCCTTAATCTTAACATCAGCAACAACTGAATGAAACTTGATGCCCTTTGAAAGGCAACAGTATTCTCAAAAATGGTACAGTAGTTGCTGCTCCTATGAGACACACATCTTGAGATTGCTTCTTAATGTCAGAAGCAATGGAATGACTCATGATACCCTTTGTGGAGGCATCAGTCTTTAACATAGGGTACACAAGTTAATGCTCTAATTAATTAAAACCCACTGGCTAGTTGTCTAAATCTCAAGGATAGCAACAATGGAGTGGATTTTGATACCCTTTGAGAGGAAAAAGTATCCACAAAAATGTTACAAAGGTTGCTGCTCCTATCAGATACAATGTCCTAAACTAGGACCCTGAAATCTAAATGTCAGCAGCAATGGTACACAAGTTAATGCTCTACTTAATTAAAACCCACTAACTAGTTGTCTAAATCTCAAGGATAGCAACAATGGAGTGGATTTTGATACCCTTTGAGAGGAAAAAGTATCCACAAAAATGTTACAAAGGTTGCTGCTCCTATCAGATACAATGTCCTAAACTAGGACCCTGAAATCTAAATGTCAGCAGCAATGGAATGACTGATGATACCCTTTGTGGAGGCACCAATCTCTAACAAACAGTACACAAGTTCATGCTCTAAGTAATTAGAACCTCCTTAACTAGACCCCCAAAACTCAAGGATAGCAACGATGGAGTAGAAATTGATAGCCTCTGAGAGGCAACCTTCTCCACCAAAAATAGTATGCCAGTTGCTGCTCCTATCAGGTACAACATTCTGAGCTTGGACTCTCAAATTAAAACGTAAGCATAAATGGAAGGACTCATGTCATGCTCCAAAAAATGGTACACAAGTAAGTGTTCTAGTCATTTACCAGCTCTTTAGCTAGAAACCCTTAATCTTAACATCAGCAACAAGTGAATGAAACTTGATGCCCTTTGAAAGGCAACAGTATTCTCAAAAATGGTACATTAGTTGCTGCTCCTATGAGACACACACATCTTGAGATTGCTTCTTAATGTCTGAAGCAATGGAATGACTCATGATACCCTTTGTGGAGGCATCAGTCTTTAACAGAGGGTACACAAGTTAATTCTCTAATTAAAACCCACTAGCTAGTTGTCTAAATCTCAAGGATAGCAACAATGGAGTGGATTTTGATACCCTTTGAGAGGAAAAAGTATCCACAAAAATGTTACAAAGGTTGCTGCTCTATCAGATACAATGGTCCTAAACTAGGACCCTGAAATCTAAATGTCAGCAGCAATGGAATGACTGATGATACCCTTTGTGGAGGCACCAATCTCTAACAAACAGTACACAAATTCATCCTCTAACTAATTAGAACCTCCTTAACTAGACCCCCAAAACTCAAGGATAGCAACGATGAAGTAGATATTGATAGCCTCTGAGAGGCAACCTTCTCCACCAAAAATAGTATGCCAGTTGCTGCTCCTATCAGGTACAACATTCTGAGCTTGGACTCTCAAATTAAAACGTAAGCATAAATGGAAGGACTCATGTCATGCTCCAAAAAATCGTACACAAGTAAGTGTTCTAGTCATTTACCAGCTCTTTAGCTAGAAACCCTTAATCTTAACGTCAGCAACAACTGAATGAAACTTGATGCCCTTTGAAAGGCAACAGTATTCTCAAAAATGGTACATTAGTTGCTGCTCCTATGAGACACACATCTTGAGATTGCTTCTTAATGTCTGAAGCAATGGAATGACTCATGATACCCTTTGTGTAGGCATCAGTCTTTAACAGAGGGTACACAAGTTAATTATCTAATTCAAACCCACTAGCTAGTTGTCTAAATCTCAAGGATAGCAACAATGGAGTGGATTTTGATACCCTTTGAGAGGAAAAAGTATCCACAAAAATGTTACAAAGGTTGCTGCTTTATCAGATACAATGTCCTAAACTAGGACCCTGAAATCTAAATGTCAGCAGCAATGGAATGACTGATGATACCCTTTGTGGAGGCACCAATCTCTAACAAACAGTACACAAGTTCATCCTCTAACTAATTAGAACCTCCTTAACTAGACCCCCAAAACTCAAGGATAGCAACGATGAAGTAGATATTGATAGTCTCTGAGAGGCAACCTTCTCCACCAAAAATAGTATGCCAGTTGCTGCTCCTATCAGGTACAACATTCTGAGCTTGGACTCTCAAATTAAAACGTAAGCATAAATGGAAGGACTCATGTCATGCTCCAGAAAATGGTACACAAGTAAGTGTTCTAGTCATTTACCAGCTCTTTAGCTAGAAACCCTTAATCTTAACATCAGCAAAAAGTGAATGAAACTTGATGCCCTTTGAAAGGCAACAGTATTCTCAAAAATGGTACAGTAGTTGCTGCTCCTATGAGACACACATCTTGAGATTGCTTCTTAATGTCTGAAGCAATGGAATGACTCATGATACCCTTTGTGGAGGCATCAGTCTTTAACATAGGGTACACAAGTTAATGCTCTAATTAATTAAAACCCACTAGCTAGTTGACTAAATCTCAAGGATAGCAACAATGGAGTGGATTTTGATACCCTTTGAGAGGAAAAAGTATCCACAAAAATGTTACAAAGGTTGCTGCTCCTATCAGATACAATGTCCTAAACTAGGACCCTGAAATCTAAATGTCAGCAGCAATGGAACACAAGTTAATGCTCTAATTAATTAAAACCCACTAGCTAGTTGTCTAAATCTCAAGGATAGCAACAATGGAGTGGATTTTGATACCCTCTGAGAGGAAAAAGTATCCACAAAAATGTTACAAAGGTTGCTGCTCCTATCAGATACAATGTCCTAAACTAGGACCCTGAAATCTAAATGTCAGCAGCAATGGAACACAAGTTAATGCTCTACTTAATTAAAACCCACTAGCTAGTTGTCTAAATCTCAAGGATAGCAACAATGGAGTGGATTTTGATACCCTTTGAAAGGAAAAAGTATCCACAAAAATGTTACAAAGGTTGCTGCTCCTATCAGATACAATGTCCTAAACTAGGACCCTGAAATCTAAATGTCAGCAGCAATGGAATGACTGATGATACCCTTTGTGGAGGCACCAATCTCTCACAAACAGTACACAACTTCATACTCTAAGTAATTAGAACCTCCTTAACTAGACCCCCAAAACTCAAGGATAGCAACGATGGAGTAGATATTGATAGCCTCTGAGAGGCAACCTTCTCCACCAAAAATAGTATGCCAGTTGCTGCTTGTATCAGGTACAACATTCTGAGCTTGGACTCTCAAATTAAAACGTAAGCATAAATGGAAGGACTCATGTCATGCTCCAAAAAATGGTACACAAGTAAGTGTTTAGTCATTTACCAGCTCTTTAGCTAGAAACCCTTAATCTTAACATCAGCAACAAGTGAATGAAACTTGATGCCCTTTGAAAGGCAACAGTATTCTCAAAAATGGTACATTAGTTGCTGCTCCTATGAGACACACATCTTTAGATTGCTTCTTAATGTCAGAAGCAATGGAATGACTCATGATACCCTTTGTGGAGGCATCAGTCTTTAACATAGGGTACACAGGTTAATGCTCTAATTAAAACCCACTAGCTGGTTGTCTAAATCTCAAGGATAGCAACAATGGAGTGGATTTTGATACCCTTTGAGAGGAAAAAGTATCCACAAAAATGTTACAAAGGTTGCTGCTCCTATCAGATACAATGTCCTAAACTAGGACCCTGAAATCTAAATGTCAGCAGCAATGGAAGACAAGTAAATGCTCTAATTAATTAAAACCCACTATCTAGTTGTCTAAATCTCAAGGATAGCAACAATGGAGTGGATTTTGATACCCTTTGAGAGGAAAAAGTATCCACAAAAATGTTACAAAGATTGCTGCTCCTATCAGATACAACGTCCTAAACTAGGAACCTGAAATCTAAATGTCAGCAGCAATGGAACACAAGTTAATGCTCTACTTAATTAAAACCCACTAGCTAGTTGTCTAAATCTCAAGGATAGCAACAATGGAGTGGATTTTGATACCCTTTGAGAGGAAAAAGTATCCACAAAAATGTTACAAAGGTTGCTGCTCCTATCAGATACAATGTCCTAAACTAGGAGCCTGAAATCTAAATGTCAGCAGCAATGGAACACAAGTTAATGCTCTACTTAATTAAAACCCACTAATTAGTTGTCTAAATCTCAAGGATAGCAACAATGGAGTGGATTTTGATACCCTTTGAGAGGAAAAATTATCCACAAAAATGTTACAAAGGTTGCTGCTCCTATCAGATACAATGTCCTAAACTAGGACCCTGAAATCTAAATGTCAGCAGCAATGGAACACAAGTTAATGCTCTACTTAATTAAAACCCAATAGCTAGTTGTCTAAATATCAAGGATAGCAACAATGGAGTGGATTTTGATACCCTTTGAGAGGAAAAAGTATCCACAAAAATGTTACAAAGGTTGCTGCTCCTATCAGATACAATGTCCGAAACTAGGACCCTGAAATCTAAATGTCAGCAGCAATGGAATGACTGATGATACCCTTTGTGGAGGCACCAATCTCTAACAAACAGTACACAAGTTCATCCTCTAACTAATTAGAACCTCCTTAACTAGACCCCCAAAACTCAAGGATAGCAACGATGAAGTAGATATTGATAGCCTCTGAGAGGCAACCTTCTCCACCAAAAATAGTATGCCAGTTGCTGCTCCTATCAGGTACAACATTCTGAGCTTGGACTCTCAAATTAAAACGTAAGCATAAATGGAAGGACTCATGTCATGCTCCAAAAAATGGTACACAAGTAAGTGTTCTAGTCATTTACCAGCTCTTTAGCTAGAAACCTTTAATCTTAACGTCAGCAACAACTGAATGAAACTTGATGCCCTTTGAAAGGCAACAGTATTCTCAAAAATGGTACATTAGTTGCTGCTCCTATGAGACACACATCTTGAGATTGCTTCTTAATGTCTGAAGCAATGGAATGACTCATGATACCCTTTGTGTAGGCATCAGTCTTTAACAGAGGGTACACAAGTTAATTCTCTAATTAAAACCCACTAGCTAGTTGTCTAAATCTCAAGGATAGCAACAATGGAGTGGATTTTGATACCCTTTGAGAGGAAAAAGTATCCACAAAAATGTTACAAAGGTTGCTGCTCCTATCAGATACAATGTCCTAAACTAGGACCCTGAAATCTAAATGTCAGCAGCAATGGAACACAAGTTAATGATCTTCTTAATTAAAACCCACTAGCTAGTTGACTAAATCTCAAGGATAGCAACAATGGAGTGGATTTTGATACCCTTTGAGAGGAAAAAGTATCCACAAAAATGTTACAAAGGTTGCTGCTCTATCAGATACAATGTCCTAAACTAGGACCCTGAAATCTAAATGTCAGCAGCAATGGAATGACTGATGATACCCTTAATGGAGGCATCAGTTTCCAAAAACTGGTTCAGATGTTGCTGCTCTAATCATTCAAAACCTATTTAGCTAGAATGCCTAAATCTCAAGGCCAGCAGCAATTGAGTTGATCGGCATACCCTTTGCAGAGGCACTCGTCTTTAATAAATGGCACACGATATGCTGCTTTACTCAGACTAAACCTCCTGAGCTAGAATCCCCAAATTGGAAGATCAGTAATAATAGAAACAATGTTGATAAAGACTTTTGCCTCTGCCAAGGTTAACAAGTGGTACATTACTTAATGATCTAATCAACTATACCCACCTTAGCTAGACCCCAAAATATAAAGGATAGCAACAATGGATTGGATAAATGGTACCTAATTTGCTGATCTACTCATTTAGAACATATTTAGCTAGACTTTCTATCTCTCACGGTCAGAAACAATAGAGTAGATCATGATACCTTTTGGTAAGGCACAAGTCTCTAATAAATGACACAAGAGTTGATTTACTACTCAGTCTGAACCTCCTGAGCTAAAATCCCCAAATTTGCAGATCAGTAACAATAGATACAATATTAATACCTTTGGCAGAGGCACCAGTCTTCAAAAAATGGTACATGAGTCAATCCTCTAATTAATTAGAACATTGTTAGCTAGACTCCTGAATCTCAAGGTTAGCAAACAATGTTGATACCCTTGTCAGAGGCACCATACTTAAACATATGGTATGTTAGTTAATGCTCTAATCAATTAGACCCTACTTAGCTACACCAATAAATCTCAAGGTCTTTGAGAGGCAATAGTCTTACAAAAAAACAACCAATCAAGAGTTGCTACTCATATCAGATTTATCCTCCTGAAGTAAGACCTTCAAATCGCAAGGTTAGCAGTAATGGAATCAATCATGACACCTTTTGATGAGGCATTTGTCTCTAATAAACGACATACAAGTCCTAATTTATCAATTAGAACCTAATTTGCTACAGCTATCAAATCTCAATGTTGGAAGCAATGGAAAAAACGTATGATACCCTTTGTGGAGGCACCAATCTCTAACAAACAGTACACAAGTTAATGCTCTAATTAATTAGAACCTCCTTAACTAGACCCCCAAACCTCAAGCATAGCAACAATGTAGTGGAATGTTACATGAGTCGCTGGGTTAATCCATCAGAAGCTCTTTAGAAACCCCAAATTATGAAGAACAGAATGGATGTTTATACCCAGCATATGGCACCGGAGTAGTAGTACTATACAACTAAAACCTCTCTAACTACAACCCCCAAATCTAAAGGTCAGATTTTAAGTAGTAAACCTTCAAGCTCTCACCCATATCCAATGATTTCTGTGCTGTGAAGACGAGTATCAGCTCCAAGGGTGTAGGTGTGAAGATCTGTCAGAGACTGTAGCAGCAGTTACTGGTGGTGACTTCTGTGACATTCTTGCTCCAGTCGCAAAGTATAGCATGTTGAACATATTATTAATCTGATAATTACAAAAACAAATAGTTATTTAGATATTTGTTAACAAGCACATTATTTCTATTGTCTATTAGGGTGGAGAAGGTTTTTGATCAATTTTGTAGTTGCATTAGTCTCCAAGAAATGGTACACTAATTGCTGCTCTAATCAATTAGGACCTCCTTTGCTAGAACACCCAAAGTTCATGGTCAGCAGAAATTAAAATGATCTTGGAGTCACCAGTCTCCAGCAAATGGTACACGAGATGTGGTTCTAATCATGTGGACCCTCCTTAGCTAGAACCCCCAATTTTCAAGGTCAGCAACAATGGAATAGATCTAGATACAATTCCCATTCTATAGCAAATGTTACATGAGTCGCTTGGCTAATCCATCAAAAGCTCTTCAGAAGTCCAAAATTATGAAGAAGAGAATGGATCTTCATACCCTTTGTTGAGACACGAGGCTTCAGCAAATGGCACAGGAGTAGTAGTACTATACAACTAAAACCTCTCTAACTACAACCCCCAAATCTAAAAGTCAGATTTTAAGTAGTAAACCTCCAAGATCTCACCCATATCCAAGGATTTCTGTGCTGGGATGACGAGTATCAGCTCCAAGGGTGTAGGTGTGAAGATCTGTCAGAGACTCAGATGTGACTGAGCACAAACAGAATGTTGCAGCAGTTACTAGGGGTGACTAGTGTGACCTCACAACGTGATCTCTCTTTGACTTTCTTGCTCCAGTCGCAAAGTATAACATGTTGAACATTTTATTGATCTTATAATTACAAAAACAAAAAGTTATTTAGATATTTTTTAACAATCACATTATTTCTATTGTCTATTAGGGTGCAGTCCCTAAATACTGTATTTTTCTTTCTATCTTACATATTTCTGATATCTATCAAACTAAATCCTTTTATACATTCAATAAAAATGTAAATTTTGTGAACTGTATCCACTATTCCCTCTTGTGGATTTAGAGCGCAACAAAATAAAGCCTATCAAAACTTCTTAGAATTTGGTACTGTTCCTTTATCACCCCTACATAAAAGGTGGAGGGCTGTTTGGGGGTCTCTGGTGGTCAAGGATGGTCAATCATTCAGGAGAGGTGCTAAAAGCTCATGGTTCACCCTAACCCAGGGCAAGCGGACCTAGTCACGTCTCGAAGTCACTAAAACAACTGTCTGCTTTTTACTTACAGCAAATAAAATAATTGTATATAATGTTTTACTTGAGAGAACTCACAGACGTTTTCCTTCAAGCTGCCAATCAGTTGCAAGAAACGAATCCCATTGAAATCAATAGGAGCTCTTTCTGCGCATGGAGGGGTTTATGAAAGCTGGAGCTGGATAGGGAGATGCGTTTGGCCGAACACACCTCTTGCACTGAAAATAGCTGCTGGGCAGGGAAAGGGCAGATACATATGGGGTGATTCTGCTAATTAACCTCCATGCATCTTAAAAGGGGAAACTATGACAAGTTAAGGGCACCCCGCAGCTTTCATACGCATAAATGTGTATGCGATGGCTGGAGTGTTTAAACATGCATGCAACAGGCATAAGCTTGAATATGAAAGAATTTCAAGGACCAAATCAGATAGTTTACTGAGTGGGCAGTAGATAAATGGAACAGCCTCCCATCAGAAGTGGCATATATTAATACATTGAGGGGATTTAAGCATGCATGGGTCAGACATAAAGGTCATGATTCTAAGAGAAGACCAACGACTGATTAAGTATTAAATTCTGAGTCTCTACATCAGGAATAATGTACAGGCTAGATGGGCTGAAAAGCGTTGATTTTCAAAAACCGAAAAATCCGTTAAGAATAATCTGGCATTTACATATATATATATATACATATATGCACCATGCCGTCACTAGCACTATCTTACCTTCATGGAGGTCTGTGGACCTCCATCACCACCTACCCCGGCGATCTGACCCTCACACTGAAGGGCATCACCGGGGCCACCCGATCTGCCCGGTGACGTCTCTCGCAATGACGCGATGACGTCACCGCGCAACTTTATTAACAACTGACAATTGTCAGTTAAAGAGGTATGGGGGCATGCTGCTGTATCTCAGGCATCTAAGCAGCTACATACCCCCAACATATACCGTTGGAAAGGTAATCGACTCACCTTTCCAACGGTATATAGATTGTAAAAAAAGAATAAAAAATATTAAGTTAAAAAAAATAAAAATGTAAAAAAAATGATTTGGGGGGTCTCTAAAGGCAGATAAAAAAAGATCAAAATTGCCTAGTGACTAGTGAGAGGCAATAGTCTTACAAAAAAACAACCAATCAAGAGTTGCTACTCATATCAGATTTATCCTCCTGAAGTAAGACCTTCAAATCGCAAGGTTAGCAGTAATGGAATCAATCATGACACCTTTTGATGAGGCATTTGTCTCTAATAAACGACATACAAGTCCTAATTTATCAATTAGAACCTAATTTGCTACAGCTATCAAATCTCAATGTTGGAAGCAATGGAAAAAACGTATGATACCCTTTGTGGAGGCACCAATCACTAACAAACAGTACACAAGTTAATGCTCTAATTAATTAGAACCTCCTTAACTAGACCCCCAAACCTCAAGCATAGCAACAATGTAGTGGAATGTTACATGAGTCGCTGGGCTAATCCATCAGAAGCTCTTTAGAAACCCCAAATTATGAAGAACAGAATGGATGTTTATACCCAGCATATGGCACCGGAGTAGTAGTACTATACAACTAAAACCTCTCTAACTACAACCCCCAAATCTAAAGGTCAGATTTTAAGTAGTAAACCTTCAAGCTCTCACCCATATCCAATGATTTCTGTGCTGTGAAGACGAGTATCAGCTCCAAGGGTGTAGGTGTGAAGATCTGTCAGAGACTGTAGCAGCAGTTACTGGTGGTGACTTCTGTGACATTCTTGCTCCAGTCGCAAAGTATAGCATGTTGAACATATTATTAATCTGATAATTACAAAAACAAATAGTTATTTAGATATTTGTTAACAAGCACATTATTTCTATTGTCTATTAGGGTGGAGAAGGTTTTTGATCAATTTTGTAGTTGCATTAGTCTCCAAGAAATGGTACACTAATTACTGCTCTAATCAATTAGGACCTCCTTTGCTAGAACACCCAAAGCTCATGGTCAGCAGAAATTAAAATGATCTTGGAACCCTTTGCAGAGTCACCAGTCTCCAGCAAATGGTACACGAGATGTGGTTCTAATCATGTGGACCCTCCTTAGCTAGAACCCCCAATTTTCAAGGTCAGCAACAATGGAATAGATCTAGATACAATTCCCATTCTATAGCAAATGTTACATGAGTCGCTTGGCTAATCCATCAAAAGCTCTTCAGAAGTCCAAAATTATGAAGAAGAGAATGGATCTTCATACCCTTTGTTGAGACACGAGGCTTCAGCAAATGGCACAGGAGTAGTAGTACTATACAACTAAAACCTCTCTAACTACAACCCCCAAATCTAAAAGTCAGATTTTAAGTAGTAAACCTCCAAGATCTCACCCATATCCAAGGATTTCTGTGCTGGGATGACGAGTATCAGCTCCAAGGGTGTAGGTGTGAAGATCTGTCAGAGACTCAGATGTGACTGAGCACAAACAGAATGTTGCAGCAGTTACTAGGGGTGACTAGTGTGACCTCACAACGTGATCTCTCTTTGACTTTCTTGCTCCAGTCGCAGAGTTTTTTAACAATCACATTATTTCTATTGTCTATTAGGGTGCAGTCCCTAAATACTGTATTTTTCTTTCTATCTTACATATTTCTGATATCTATCAAACTAAATCCTTTTATACATTCAATAAAAATGTAAATTTTGTGAACTGTATCCACTATTCCCTCTTGTGGATTTAGAGCGCAACAAAATAAAGCCTATCAAAACTTCTTAGAATTTGGTACTGTTCCTTTATCACCCCTACATAAAAGGTGGAGGGCTGTTTGGGGGTCTCTGGTGGTCAAGGATGGTCAATCATTCAGGAGAGGTGCTAAAAGCTCATGGTTCACCCTAACCCAGGGCAAGCGGACCTAGTCACGTCTCGAAGTCACTAAAACAACTGTCTGCTTTTTACTTACAGCAAATAAAATAATTGTATATAATGTTTTACTTGAGAGAACTCACAGACGTTTTCCTTCAAGCTGCCAATCAGTTGCAAGAAACGAATCCCATTGAAATCAATAGGAGCTCTTTCTGCGCATGGAGGGGTTTATGAAAGCTGGAGCTGGATAGGGAGATGCGTTTGGCCGAACACACCTCTTGCACTGAAAATAGCTGCTGGGCAGGGAAAGGGCAGATACATATGGGGTGATTCTGCTAATTAACCTCCATGCATCTTAAAAGGGGAAACTATGACAAGTTAAGGGCACCCCGCAGCTTTCATACGCATAAATGTGTATGCGATGGCTGGAGTGTTTAAACATGCATGCAACAGGCATAAGCTTGAATATGAAAGAATTTCAAGGACCAAATCAGATAGTTTACTGAGTGGGCAGTAGATAAATGGAACAGCCTCCCATCAGAAGTGGCATATATTAATACATTGAGGGGATTTAAGCATGCATGGGTCAGACATAAAGGTCATGATTCTAAGAGAAGACCAACGAATGATTAAGTATTAAATTCTGAGTCTCTACATCAGGAATAATGTACAGGCTAGATGGGCTGAAAAGCGTTGATTTTCAAAAAACGAAAAATCCGTTAAGAATAATCTGGCATTTACATATATATATATATACATATATGCACCATGCCGTCACTAGCACTATCTTACCTTCATGGAGGTCTGTGGACCTCCATCACCACCTACCCCGGCGATCTGACCCTCACGCTGAAGGGCATCACCGGGGCCACCCCATCTGCCCGGTGACGTCTCTCGCAATGACGTCACCGCGCAACTTTATTAACAACTGACAATTGTCAGTTAAAGAGGTATGGGGGCATGCTGCTTAGATGCCTGTATCTCAGGCATCTAAGCAGCTACATACCCCCAACATATACCGTTGGAAAGGTAATCGACTCACCTTTCCAACGGTATATAGATTGTAAAAAAAGAATAAAAAATATTAAGTTAAAAAAAATAAAAATTTAAAAAAAATGATTTGGGGGGTCTCTAAAGGCAGATAAAAAAAGATCAAAATTGCCTAGTGTCCCCCAAAATAAATTATTTAAACATAAAGTAGTTTAACTTTCAAAAAAAAAAAAAAAAAGTTTAAGTATTCTAGCTAAATGATCACTGTGATAGCCAATGTTACCACAGCGATCATATAGCTTTAAAGAGTCACATTCCCTTTTTAAAAATGTCCGATACTAATTTTTAATCCTATGATCCCTTTGATCATGGGGTTAAATTTAGCCAACGGTAGAGGGAGGCAATTTTTGAAATCCTGATGAACTGCAATTATTATTAAAATCAGCCATTTAGCCTGTGCGGTACGTGAGTAACCATATCATCCCTGGAGCGCCTTGCATTTTTACTGCAAAACTTATTTTTGCTGTAAAAGTGATTTTTTTTCTCCCTTTACCATCATTTCTTTGGGATTGTAAGGGGAAAGAATGGTGTGTGCTTCTGTGAGTAAATGTATGGAAAGAATGGCGTGTGCTTCTGTGAGTGAATGGAGATATGAAAGGCGTGTGAATGGTCAGTAATTAGGGTTGAAGCCTTGACATGGCATTACTGCTCACGTTAGAAGTTAAATTATGGCACAAAAAGTACATATTTGCAAAAACTACACCCCTTGGCGCATCAAATGAGGGGCTGCATGTGTTTCTAGTACAAACCTGGAGTTCGCAAGACACAAATGAACATTATGGTTAGAAAAAACATATTTTCAAGCCAAAGCAACATATTCCATCATTATTTGTGCACTCAACTTTTGTCCTAGAAATACATGTAGCCCCTCATTTGAAGCTCCAAGGGGTGTAGTTTCTTAAAATGGATGAATTGTCTGAATGAGGGAGAGCATGAGTTAATATGTGGATGATTTGTCTGAATGAGGGACAGCATGAGTTAATGTGATTGTGTGTATCATAGATGTATAATTGTGGAAGGGCAAAGATGGCACTAGCAGGATGTTTGAGCCTTGGGGACCAAGATGGCACAGACAGGGTGTATATGGGACAAAGATGGCAAATCGTATGTGTGTTATCTGGGTGCTGGCCAGGCTCTATGTGGGCAGTGTGGTTGGGGTGTGCAACCTGTGATCTATCCCTGTAATTTAGGGGGTTTTAAATATACCTTTAATGCCGTGTTTTTATGTGAATTCCAATTGATCTATACCTGCAAAGCTGGGTTTCTGTGTTATTCTGTAGATCCATATCTGCTATGCTATGTTTCCATACATTATTTATGTATACCTGCAAATACAGGGTTTGTATGTCTTGTTCAGTTGATTAATACCTGCAATGCTGTTTCCATGTATTGATTTGATCTATACCTGCAATGCTACATTTCATATATTATTATTGTATACCTGCAAATACAGGATTTGTATGTCTGATTCTGTTTATTTGATATATACCTTCAGTGCTGAGATCACAAGTGTATTTCAATTGATCTATACATGCAAAGCTGGGTTTGTGTGTTAATGTGTTAATCTATACCTGCTATCGGCAGCAGGGTCTAATATTTATATATATATTTATATATATATCGGCAGCAGGGACTAATATTAGGCCCTGAAATCATTTAGTGGAAAAGTTAAGGTATTGTGTTGTTTAAAGGATTTCAAGGATTAGTCGTACTAAATGGTGGCTTCAGGCTTCCCATGTTGAATGATCAAGTATTGTATTGTCCAATAACAAAAGTATCATTCCATAGCACATTACTTTTGGCAATATATATATATATATATATATATATATATATGCGTGTGTGTGTGTGTTTTTTCAGTGGTATGATTTAATGGTGGAAATTATTAATGCCCCCCCAGTTTGACTGTGGTATCTTGTGTGCCCCCCTTATATATTGTTTCTAGAGTCGCCACTGGTTCCAGGGTATGTTAGTGTTTGTGGGTACCGTATATTCCGGCGTATAAGACGACTGGGCGTATAAGACGACCCCCAACTTTTACAGTTCAAATATAGAGTTTGGACTATACTCGCCGTATAAGACTACCCCTCTACCCAGCATACAACGACCAGCCAATCACGGCAAGCAATGTACCTTACCGGTGATTTGCTGGTTGATTTGCTGACATATATATACATGCACTGCCCTTACACACACACACACATATATAATATGTATATAATATATATATATATATATATATATATATATATATATAATATAATATATATGTGTGTATATATATATGTATATATCTACACATATGCCTGTCCATACATTTATACACTGCCCTCACCACACACCCCTGCCTTTACACACACATGGATATGTATATATATATATACACACACACGTATGTATATATATATATATATATATATACTGTATTGGCTCGAATATAGGCCGCACTTTTTTTCCCCCACTTTAAGACTTTAAAGTGGGGGTGCGGCCTATATTCGGGGTCTAGTGCCCGACGCCCGGGACATGCAGTCCCGGGCGCCGGGCAGGCAGCGGGGTTAGGATACAGATCCCCCGCAGCGGTGCAGGGGACCTGTATCCTACTCTCGGATGTCCTCAGACAGCCTCCCCTGCCAGCACTTTCCACGGGGGGGTGCCGGCACGGGAGGTTGTCTAAGCGCATCGTCTGGACGGTCACCGGCTGCAGCGATGCGGGTAAACAGCCTCCGGGTTGTTTACCCGCATCGCTGCAGCCGGTGACCGTCCACACGATGCGTTTTTCCTCTGCCCCCAAGACTTACCGAAGCAGACTCCCGGGTGTCTTGCGAGGCGCCGGCGGGGGACATCTACGCAATACGCGTATACAACTTCCGGTTGTATACGCGTATTGCGTAGATACCCCCTGCCGGCCCCGCAAGACACCCGGGAGTCTGCTCCGGTATGTCGGGGGGGGGAGGAGGGGGAGGACAGTGGTAGCATATCGGGGGGAGGGGGACAGTGGCAGCATATCTCGGGGGGAGGAGGACAGTGGCAGCATATCTCGGGGGGGAGGACAGTGGTAGCATATCTCGGGGGGGGGAGACAGAGTGGCAGAATGTTTTTGTTTTTTTTTGGTGCTTTTTAAAGAAAAAAACTTTTTCTTTAAAAAAGCACCAAACTTTTAGGGTGCGGCCTATATACGGGGGCGGCCTATATCCGAGCCAATACGGTATATATATATATATATATATACACACACACACACACACACACGTGTGTGTGTGTATATATATATATATATATATATATACACACACCAGCTTACAAATACACTGACCATATCACACCAACATCCATACACTGCACTCACACCCCTTTCTCCCCATCTCTTACCTTATCTTCTGTCTTCTTTCTTCCATCCAGTTGTGGGAGCGCGAGGTCTGGCACTTCAGACCTCAGCTTCCCTGCTCCCTCATCACTACGCGCCGGCAATTGATGCCGAGCGCCGGGAAATGACGTCATCCCTGCGCTCTGCATCAATAGCCGGCACGTAGTGATTAGAGAGCAGGGAAGCCGAGGTCTGAAGTGCCAGACCTCGAGCTCCCTAATGTCGGGCTAGTTAGAGGGAGGTCGTGATCTCCCCAACCAGCCCTGCCGATCAGGGCTAGTTGGGGAGATCACGATCTTGCACCTACCTCGGCGCGGCCCTGAAGACCGGCCCAGTGGAGGCGGCTTCTTCACTCGCCCCTCCCCTAGAGATTGGTGGCTTTGTGGGAACCTCCGGCTTGGTAAGTACCCGGTGGATGCATTTTTTTAGGGGTTTCTAAGTTAGTACCCGGCGTATAAGACGACCCCCCAGTTTTAAGAAGATTTTCTGGGGTTAAAAAGTCGTCTTATACGCCGGTATATACGGTATGTTGGCATGTGTGTGGATATTTTAGCATGTGCTTGTGTCTGGATATCTGTGTTAATGTAGCTGTCCCTTCTGCGATCAGTGCATGGATCTACCATGCTCTTTAGCATTTAAGAACTCAAGCCTTTACAGACAACGTAAGATGAACACCTTTCTTACCTGTATCTACCTGCATCTCTCCTCAGCGAGGATGTCATCTAAGGTCTCTTGCCTCACCATTTAAGTGACTTGGTGTTTCTGAGTGTCCTACGGTATACTGAGCACTATTGCAAGGAACCACGCTGCTCGAAATCCACCTGTAAGAATCTGGATCTGCCAATTGTTACATGTGCCATCGCTAACAGGCACTCACCAGGGATTTTTTTTGCATTTAAAACTCAAGCCTTTACAAAGTAAGACAACCACCCTCCTTACAGGGTTCTAACTGCACCTGTCCACCTGTCCGTGTCTCTTCAGGCTATGAGTGATAATTTCATGTAAGGTCTCAGGCCTCACCCTTCAAGTGACTTGTTGTCTCTAACTATCCTTGGTCTTAAGGGTGTATAGTATTGATCGCTATTATCAGGAACCAAAACAGGTCTGAATCCACCTGTCTTGAAATTTACTGGCTATCAGGTTCCTTCAATGTTTGTCCTCCAAATGTTACACTATACAAATTTGTGTCTAGATGTTTGTGGCTTGGTCTGTGTTAGTGTAACATCCCTTTGCGCAATCAGTCTCTGGATCTGCCAATTGTCACGTCAGCCATCGCCAACAGGCACTCACCTATGGAATCATTTTTGCACTTAAAAACTCAAGTCTTTACAGACAAAGTAAGACGAGCACCCTTCTCTAACTGCACCTGTCCACCTGTCCGTGTCTCTTCAGGCTATGAGTGATAATTTCATGTAAGGTCTCTGGTCTTACCCTTCAGGTGATTCTTTGTCTCTGACTATCCTGCGGTCTTAAGGGTGTATAGTATTGAGCACTATTATCAGGAACCATATCAGGTCTAAATCCACCTGTCTTGAAATTTACTGGCTATCGGGTTCCTTCAATGCTTGTCCTCCAAATGTTACACTACACAAATTTTTGTCCAAGTGTTTGTGGCTTGGTCTGTGTTAGTGTGACATCGCTTTCCGCAGTCAGTTTCTGGATCTGCCAATTGTCACATCAGCCATCGCCGACAGGCACTCGCCCATGGAATCTTTTTTGCATTTAAAAACTCAAGCCTTTACAGACAAAGTAAGACAAGCACCCTTCTCTAACTGCGCCTGTCCACCTGTCCGTGTCTCTTCAGGCTATGAGTGATAATTTCATGTAAGGTCTCTGGTCTTACCCTTCAGGTGATTCTTTGTCTCTGACTATCCTGCGGTCTTAAGGGTGTATAGTATTGAGCGCTATTATCAGGAACCAAAACAGGTCTAAATCTACCTGTCTTGAAATTTACTGCCTATCAGGTTCCTTCAACGCTGGTCCTCCAAATGTTACACTATACAAATTTTTGTCTAGGTGTTTGTACTTGGTCTGTGTTAGTGTCTGTGTGTGTTAGTGTAACATCCCTTTGCGCAATCAGTCTCTGGATCTGCCAATTGCCATGTCAGCCATCGCTAACGGGCACTCACCAGGGAATCTTTTTTGCATTTAAAACTCAAGCCTTTACAGACAAAGTAAGACAAGCACCCTCTTTACAGGGTTCTAACTGCACCTGTCTACTTGCCCGTGTCTCTTCAGGCTATGAGTGATAATTTCATGTAAGGTCTCTGGCCTTACCCTTCAGGTGATTCTTTGTCTCTGACTATCCTGCGGGCTTAAGGGTGTATAGTATTGAGCGCTATTATCAGGAACCAAAACAGGTCTAAATCTACCTGTCTTGAAATTTACTGCCTATCAGGTTCCTTCAACGCTGGTCCTCCAAATGTTACACTTCAGAAATTTTTGTCCAAGTGTTTGTGGCTTGGTCTGTGTTAGTGTGACATCCCTTTCCGCAATCAGTCTCTGGATCTGCCAATTGTCACGTCAGCCATCGCCGACAGGCACTCACCCATGGAATCTTTTTTGCATTTAAAAACTCAAGCCTTTACAGACAAAGTAAGACAAGCACCCTTCTCTAACTGCACCTGTCCACCTGTTCGTGTCTCATCAGGCTATGAGTGATAATTTCATGTAAGGTCTCTGGCCTTCTTTGTCTGACTATCCTGCGGTCCTAAGGGTCTATGGGTCTATAGTACTGATTGCTATTACCAGGAACCATGACAGGTCCAAATCCACCTGTCTTGAAATTTACTGGCTATCAGGTTTCTTCAACGCTGGTCCTCCAAATGTTACACTATATGAATTTTTGTCTAGGTGTTTGTGCTTGGTCTGTGTTAGTGTGAGTGTCTGTGTGTTAGTGTAACATCCCTTTCCGCAATCAGTCTCTGAATCTGCCTATTGCCACGTCAGCCATCGCTAACGGGCACTCAACAGGGAATTTTTGCATTTAAAACTCAAGCCTTTACAGACAAAGTAAGACAAGCACCCTCCTTACAGGGTTCTAACTGCACCTGTCCACCTGTCTGTGTCTCTTCAGGCTATGAGTGATAATTTCATGTAAGGTCTCTGTCCTTACCCTTCAGGTGATTCTTTGTCTCTGACTATCCTGCGGTCCTAAGGGTCTATAGTACTGATTGCTATTACCAGGAACCAAAACAGGTCTAAATCCACCTGTCTTGAAACTTTCTCTCTATCAGGTTGCTGCAATGCTGGTCCTGCAAGTGTTACACTATACGTGTTTGTGTCTAGGTGTTTGTGTTAGTATCTTGGTATATGTTAGTGTGAGTGTCTGTGTGTGTTAGTGTAACTGTCACCTCCGTGATAAGTCTCTGGATCTGCCAATTGTTACATCTGCCATCGCTAACAGGCACTCACCAGGGAATCTTTTTTGCATTTAAAAACTCAAGCCTTTACAGACAAAGTAAGACAAGCACCCTTCTCTAACTGCACCTGTCCACCTGTCTGTGTCTCTTCAGGCTATGAGTGATAATTTCATGTAAGGTCTCTGGTCTTACCCTTCAGGTGATTCTTTCTATCTGTCTATCCTGCGGTCCTAAGGGTCTATAGTACTGAGCGCTATTATCAGGAACCACGACAGTTCGAAATCCAACTGTCTGGAAACTTTCTCTCTATCGGGTTCCTGCAATGCTGGTCCTCCAAGTGTTACACAATATGTTTCTGTCTATATGTTTGTTATAGTGGCTTGTTCTTTGTTAACTGCCCCTTCCGTGATCAGTCATTTAATCGCTTTATATGTCAAAACTGCTCTAGGCAAAAACATATTACGTTTATAATTGTAAAGTTGCAAAATCTTTCCTTTGTATAGACCCTTCTATGTGCATGTGCAGAAAACACTAGTTTTAATTGGAAGTGCTTTCTTGCCATTGACCAGCAAAATGTTACACCATGGAGAAGATGGTCTGCTGCAGCTCCTTACCTAAACTTAAATCAATACCTAAAAGAAATTTTTTTGCATACAATTCCAATAATTTTCACATATTTTTCAAACTCTATACATATTTTTGCTAGGTTGTATAAACACGTATCCAAACATTAATCAAAAGCCTTCAATTAATACTTATCAAAACTCTCTTATGGCTAGGTTTCCACTTGGGTTTTTGTCCGGCGTTTTTTTCTTGATGAAAAACGCCAGGAAAACTGCCAAGAAAACTGCCACTGCATTTACCTGAGTTTTGGCGTTTTTTCTGGAGTTTTTTCTGGCGTTTTAGCCTTTCTGTGGAAATTGCTTTTTTTGACCTTAGGCAGTTTTTCCAGCCTTTACAAGTTAGAAGTTTCACCCAGCTAAAAGGGATTAGGATAAATGGCAAGTATCTGCCCTCTCCTGATGTCATTTACTTGGTAGACCCTTTTGTCTCTTTTCTGTGGTTTGTAAGGCATGCTTTATTCCGAATGTCTGCTCCTCTGGGAAGATTGGCCCCAAATGATGGTGCAAATTGTTTGCTGTTGCTTTTGGCACGCAGGATCCGGTCGCGTATGTTTGTTTGTAATGGCATGTTTGTTCCAAATGGTGTAAAATTCAATATGAACCAGTCCAGGACTTTGTTTTGTGTGAAACTGTTTGTTTTCAGCCTATTTCTCGTAGGACACACAGATACTGGGTCCATCCTCTGCATTGTAACTGTGGAAAAAACGCCATAAAAAACGCCAAGGCAATAAACCCACATGGCTTTTTCATGGCGTTTTTTCTCTCCCATAGACTTCTATTGGAGAAAAAAAGCCAAGATTTCTTGCAAAAAACGCCAGAGTGTCAACATGCTGCAGTTTTGAAAAACTGCCACAGAGCCCAAAAAAGCAGAAAAACGCCAAAGAGGACTAAAAAAACGCCAAACAGAAAAACGCCAAGTGGAAATGGCATTTTGCGATTTTCTATTGAATTACAGCTAACATCTGGCTGCATGCGTTTTTCACAAAAAAACGCCAGGTGGCGCTATTGGCGTTTTTATAGGCGTTTTTAGCTAAAAAAACCCAAGTGGAAACCTAGCCTATTACCTAAAATGAAAAGCATTTTTAGCTCTTTCTGAGAAGAAAACTAAAAATGAATGAGAAAGCTGATTCAGGCTTGGTTTCCATTGGGGTTTTTTTTGCTAAAAACGCCTATAAAAACGCCAATAGCGCCACCTGGCGTTTTTTTGTGAAAAACGCATGCAGCCAGATGTTAGCTGTAATTCAATAGGAAATCGCAAAATGCCATTTCCACTTGGCGTTTTTCTGTTTGGCGTTTTTTCAGTCCTCTTTGGCGTTTTTCTGCTTTTTTGGGCTCTGTGGCAGTTTTTCAAAACTGCAGCATGTTGACACTCTGGCGTTTTTTGCAAGAAATCTTGGCTTTTTTTCTCCAATAGAAGTCTATGGGAGAGAAAAAACGCCATGAAAAAGCCATGTGGGTTTATTGCCTTGGCGTTTTTTATGGCGTTTTTTCCACAGTTACAATGCAGAGGATGGACCCAGTATCTGTGTGTCCTACGAGAAATAGGCTGAAAACAAACAGTTTCACACAAAACAAAGTCCTGGACTGGTTCATATTGAATTTTACACCATTTGGAACAAACATGCCATTACAAACAAACATACGCGACCGGATCCTGCGTGCCAAAAGCAACAGCAAACAATTTGCACCATCATTTGGGGCCAATCTTCTCAGAGGAGCAGACATTCGAAATAAAGCATGCCTTACAAACCACAGAAAAGAGACAAAAGGGTCTACCAAGTAAATGACATCAGGAGAGGGCAGATACTTGCCATTTATCCTAATCCCTTTTAGCTGGGTGAAACTTCTAACTTGTAAAGGCTGGAAAAACTGCCTAAGGTCAAAAAAAGCAATTTCCACAGAAAGGCTAAAACGCCAGAAAAAACTGCAGAAAAAACGCCAAAACGCAGCTAAATGCAGTGGCAGTTTTCTTGGCAGTTTTCCTGGCGTTTTTCATCAAGAAAAAAACGCCGGACAAAAACCCAAGTGGAAACCTAGCCTCATGTGGATAAAAAGGCCACATGTTTTTTACAATGTTTTAAGTAAAAATCAGAGACAATAAGTGGATTTTTGTCCACATTAGGCTAGATTTCCACTTGTTTTTTTTTTGCTAAAAACGCCCATAAAAACGCCAATAGCGCCACCTGGCGTTTTTTTTAGTGAAAAACGGCTGCAGCCAGATGTTAGCTGTTCTTCAATAGGAAATCGCAAAATGGCATTTCCACTTGGCGTTTTTCTGTTTGGCGTTTTTTCAGTCCTCTTTGGCGTTTTTCTGCTTTTTTGGGCTCTGTGGCAGTTTTTCAAAATCGCAGCATGTTCACACTCTGGCGTTTTTTGCAACGAAATCATGGCGTTTTTCTCCAATAGAAGTCTATGGGAGAGAAAAAACGCCATGAAAAAGCCATGTGGGTTTATTGTCTTGGCGTTTTTTATGGCGTTTTTTCCACAGTTACAATGCAGAGGATGGACCCAGTATCTGTGTGTCCTACGAGAAATAGGCTGAAAACAAACAGTTTCACACAAAACAAAGTCCTGGACTGGTTCATATTGAATTTTACACCATTTGGAACAAACATGCCATTACAAACATACCCGACGCATCAACTGGATCCTGCGTGCCAAAAGCAACAGCAAACAATTTGCACCATCATTTGGGGCCAATCTTCCCAGAGGAGCAGACATTCGAAATAAAGCATGCCTTACAAACCACAGAAAAGAGACAAAAGGGTCTACCAAGTAAATGACATCAGGAGAGGGCAGATACTTGCCATTTATCCTAATCCCTTTTAGCTGGGTGAAACTTCTAACTTGTAAAGGATGGAAAAACTGCCTAAGGTCAAAAAAAGCAATTTCCACAGAAAGGCTAAAACGCCAGAAAAAACTCCAGAAAAAACGCCAAAACGCAGGTAAATGCAGTGGCAGTTTTCTTGGCAGTTTTCCTGGCGTTTTTCATCAAGAAAAAAACGCCGGACAAAAACCCAAGTGGAAACCTAGCCTTAACCAGCTTTTTATGGAATTTGGCATCCTACACAGCAAAATAAAAAATAAAATTTGCTCAGTTCAATCATTTAAATGTAGCTTAACACTAAAATATAATAAATTTCATTCAAATATAACTTGTCCCCGTGGGCTTCCCAATGCAGGCCACCAACTACCAGGATAACACAATCTTTCCACTTACTTTCAAATATATCTAATATTATATAAACAAATTCCATTGGTCATGAAAGAGTTAAGCAAAATCAGACATTTTAAATATAAGATATTTTTGCGCCCTAATGGAAGACTAGAACTTAAATAAGAAACTTTCGGCAAATTTTATCTAAAGTTTTGAATTTGGTCATATTGTCAATACCAAAAATAAAGAAATTAAGCTTTTGGGATTGGAGCTTGGCTAGAATGGAAAATTATGAGCAAATTGTCTTCATTTGGCACAAATTCTGACAAATTAAAAATTATTTATCATTTTCCACATTAAATGTGTTAAAAAAGTCAATGATATATACATACATATAACAGAAACATGAAAATAGAAAGGGTGAAAAAAAGCAATTAAAACAGTAAGTAGGGAAAGCAGAATGTAAATACAGTTTGAAATAAACAATAGAGAATAGAAAGATATATCCAAATATGTGAGACTTCCTACCAGACATTCACCAGTCAAGAAATGCATCCAGTCAAGACGGCTCCATAAAATGAATCAATCATGTATACTTTCCATTGAGCGTATGTGTCATATATATATATATAGATAGATAGATAGATAGATAGATAGATAGATAGATAGATAGATAGATAGATAATAGTATTGTAAGTTTCCATGCTGATGTGTGTGTATGTCTGCTGCTGATTTGGGTGTGTAACTGTTTGTTATTTTCCGGTGATGTGTGAGAGAAAGATTACTGTTAGCTCACTGATGTTGAGAGTCTGCATTATGACTTCACTGCCTAGCATCACAACTCTAGCAGGGAGGGGAAGCTAATGTAGAAAAAGGGCTATATTTTGTATACATTGTTAAATGTATTTATGGACATATTTTTCTGTACATTATTCAGGTTTTTATGTATTTTGGAGACCCACTATCTCTATAATTTAAATGTAGCTTAGCACTAAAATCACATATATTGCAATCAAATATAAATTATCTCCTGAGTTTCCGCAACGCAAGTCACCAACTTGGCCAGGACTTTTAGTGAAACACAAAGCTTTTCCCTTCAATCATTCTCCATATAATAAAAAATAAAAAATAAATTGTTGCATGAAACAGATCCTTCAGCATTTTTCACAATAAATGTGTTAAAAAGTCAATGATATATAAATAAAATTGAAACATAAAAATACAAAGCAAGGGGAAAAAGGGGAGGCAGAAAAAGCATTACATTGCAATACAGTTAACAATAAACTATAGAGAATAGAAAGATTATCTCCACAAAGGTGAGACTTCCTACCAGACTTTCACCAAACAGTCAAGAAATGCATCCAATCGAGATGGCTCCATAAAATTAAACAATCGTGTATACTTTGTTTGGAGTGTATGTGTGTATATCTGTGTGTGTATATATATATATATATATATATATTTATATATATATATATATGTGTGTGTGTGTGTGTGTGTGTATGTTGCTGGTTTGCATGTATGTATTTTGCTGATATGCGTGTGTTCGCTGCTGTTTGTTAAATGATGTGTGAGCAGAGGCGTATCTACTGAAAATAGCGCCTATGGCAAGCACTGAAATTGCACCCCTGTCCAAATATCTAAAACCCATTTACTAGCCCCTGCTGCCCATATATATATATTAGTCCCTGCTGCCGATAGCGGGTATAGATCAACACACAAACCCAGATCAATTGAAATTCACTTGTGATCTCAGCACTGAAGGTATATATCAAATAAACAGAATCAGACATACAAGTCCTGTATTTGCAGGTATACAATAATAATATATGAAACGTAGCATCGCAGGTATAGATCAACTGAATAAGACATATTAACCCTGTATTTGCAAGTACACAAAAATAATGTATGGAAACATAGCATAGCAGATATGGATCTACAGAATAACACAAAAACCCATCTTTGCAGGTAAAGATCAATTGGAATTCACATAAAAACAGGGCATTAAAGGTATATTTAAAACCCCCTAAATTACAGGCATAGATCACAGGTTGCACACCCCAAAGCCAGCCCTGGCGTCCACACTGCCCACATAGAACCCGACTAGCACCCAGATAACACACATAAGATTTGCAATCTTTGTCCCCAAATAGCCCAGCACAAGTCAACTTTGTCCCCAAACAGTCCGGCCAGTGCCATCTTTGTCCCATATACACCCTGCCTGTGCCATCTTGGTCCCCAAGGCTCAAACCTCCTGCTAGTGCCATCTTTGCCCTTCCACAATTATACATCTATGATACACAAACACTTTTACAGTCACTCACTAATTCACACTTTAATTCAGACAACTCATCCACACATTAACTCATGCTCTCCCTCATTCACTCAATGCATCCACACATTAACTCATGCTTTCCCTCATTCAGGCAACTCATCCACACATTAACTCATGCTCTCCCTCATTCACTCAATGCATCCACACATTAATGCACACTCTTTACTTATATCTACCCCCTCTCCCTCCCTCATCACTTTTTAACCCCCTCCCTCATCACATCACTTTTTAACTCCCTCCCTCCCTCATCACTTTTTAACTCCCTCCCTCCCTTCCTCATCACTTTTTAACTCCCTCTCTCCCCCCTCTCACCTTGAAGTCCAGCGACGGGAGGACGATACTTCTGTCTTCCTGAACCGCTCGCTGGTGCCCGCTGCTTCACTGCTGAGCGCCGTAATATGACGTCATATTTCGGCGCCCAGCAGTGAAGCAGCGGGCACCAGCGAGCGGCTATTAAACGATGTCTTCTTTTTTTTGATGCGGGGGAGAACGAGGGGCGCCGAGCGGTTGCTAGGCGCCCCTCTCTCTCCTCCGCATCAGTGTTTAAAAGCCGCTCGCTGGTGCCGGCATTTCATGCAGAGCGTCGCAAAATGCCGGCATATTGCGGCGTTCTGCATGAAATGCCGGCACCGGGACGGGGGTAGAGGGCTCGTGGAGGAGAATGAGGGGCGCCGAGTGGTTGCTAGGCGCCCCTCTCTCTCCTCCGCATCAAAAAAAAATAAAAAAAATGCCGGTGAGCGGCATTTAAAAGCCGCTCACCGGCGCCCCCCTTGAGATGGCGCCCATGGCACGTGCCATGGCTGCCATTCCCTATATACGCCTCTGCAAATATGGAATTTAAATTATCAGAAATCGGGGTTTGTTTACTAAAATAGGAGTCTGCCTTGGAGTTTTAGCTTTGAGTTTATTATACATTATGACATATTTCTACAAAAATAGAGGAGCATGTACTGTAGAGTGCATTGTTCAACAAATCCTGATTTTAAAAGAATGTCACTGATGTACATATAACAAACTCCACTTTAATTTCTTATATATATACTACTTGGCATTGTAAAACATACTTGTCATCTTTAGAAAACCACATTTCTGTCTTGCGAGGACTTACCGCATTTGCTCGATTTTAAGACGACCATGATTATAAGATGACTGCCCCAAAATATTAGGGCTGCAACTAACGATTATTTTCATAATCGATTAGTTGGCCAATTATTTTGTCGATTAATCGATTAAAAAAAATGAATGTAAATTTTTCATTTATTTAAAATAATTTAATAAACAAATGATGTTAAATACAAACAGCAGAATAAAAAAAACTTTGATAAAATGCATTTCTTGTCTGTATTTCCCAACCAGCCCCCCCAATTTATGCACATTTGAGCCCAGGCTTGCCATGCTGCCTCCCCGACATGCCACGCTGCCTCCCACATATGCCACGCTGCCTCCCACATTTGCCACGCTGCCTCCCACATATGCCACTCCACGCTGCCTCCCACATATACCACTCCACGCTGCCTCCCACATATACCACTCCACGCTGCCTCCCACATATGCCACTCCACGCTGCCTCCCACATATACCACTCCACGCTGCCTCCCACATATACCATTCCACGCTGCCTCCCACATATGCCACTCCACGCTGCCTCCCACATATACCATTCCACGCTGCCTCCCACACATGCCACTCTGCCTCCCACATATACCACTCCACGCTGCCTCCCACATATACCACGCTGCCTCCCACACATGCCACTCCACGCTGCCTCCCACATATGCCACTCCACGCTGCCTCCCACATATGCCACTCCACGCTGCCTCCCACATATACCACGCTGCTTCCCACACATGCCACTCCACGCTGCCTCCCACATATACCACTCCACGCTGCCTCCCACATATACCACTCAACGCTGCCTCCCACATATACCACTCAACGCTGCCTCCCACATATACCACTCCACGCTGCCTCCCACATATCTCATAGTCCCCTCATAGAGTCACAGACCCGTTCGCATCACACTGACACCATACTTTTTTAAATATGTACTGGGTTAATCTTTACGGCCCCCAGGATTTAGATTCCCCTTAGTTTGCCCCCCCTTTATCTCTAACTGCACCTTAAGTTAACTTTATTAAATTAATCAAATTAACCCTTAGTCCTCATCATTAAATTAACCCTAAACACCCCATTAACCATAACTACCCCTAAATTAACTCTAAATACCCCATCAAAACAAAACACCCCATTAACCGTAACTGCCCCTAAATTAACCCTAAACACCCCATTAACCACAGCATCCCCTAAATTAACCCTAAAGACCCTGTCAACCACAACAGCCCCTAAATTAACCCTAAACACCCCATTAACCACAGCTGCTCCTAAATTAACCCTAAACACTCCATTAACCATAGCTGCCCCTAAATTACCCCTGAATACCCCATTAACCATAGCTGCCCCTAAACACCCCATTAACCATAACTGCCCCTAAATTAACCCTAAACACCCCATTAACCATAGCTGCCCCTAAATTAACCCCCACCTCCCCTAACTTTCAGCAGCCTAAATATTAATTTTATACTTACAGTTAGATGAGTGTCACAGCCATGTGGTTCTGGCCTTCTGGGAGAAGGAAGGGGGCGGGGCCAGTTGTCACAGTGATTACAGGGAGGGACTGGTAAGTAGGAGCTGCTGCTGTGAGTCAGACTAAACGGATTATATAATGAGGGGTATTTTCAGAGTGTTTGCTCTGAAAAAACCCTCATTTTATAATCGATAATAATCGATTCAACTAATCGATAATGAAATTCGTTGGCAACGAATTTCATTATCGATTATTATCGATTTTATCGATTAGTTGTTGCAGCCCTACAAAATATGAATATTAATTTAGGAAAAATAGAAAATTCTGAATATAAGACTACCCTATAAGTAAAAAGTTTTAACTAATGTAAATATTTTTTTCATATTTAATAAAAACTATGATTGAGAAAATTTTTATTTTTTGTGTTTTTATTTCCTTTTATTTGCCAATCTCAGGCCCCCTGTTATACCTTATACCCCCTATATGCCACTCTGCCCCCCAGAAATGCCTTATACCCCACCCATATGCCACCCAGCCCGCTCCCCCTGTCTTACCAATGCATCCCTAGGCTTGTCCCCCGTGCTTCAGACTCCCTGGTGTTTAGTGGGGGCAGCCGGTGGACGTCTGCGTGATGCGTGTAGACAACCTCTGCTGCCAGTTAGTTCTGCAGGGGCTTCTGTGACTGAGCACCGGAAGGTCATGCCGGTGCTCAGTCACAGAAGCCCCGGCAGGGCATTGTTCAGACTTTTACCGGCTGCCAGGGAGGAGGATCCAGGTCCCCTGCAGCTCTGCGGAGGATCCTCCTCTCTGGCAGCCGGTGAACGTCTGCGCAATGTGCGCAGAGAACCTTTGCTGCTGCCGGCACTTCTATGATGAAGCACTGGAAGGTCATGTCCCGCCAGTGCTCTGTCATAGAAGGCCCAGAGGAAGTGCCGGCAGCAGCGGAGGTTACCAGAGAGGAGGATCCTATATTATAGGATGACCTTGAATATAAGACTAGGGGTATTTTTCAGAGCATCTGCTCTGAAAAGAACCTTGTCTTATAATCGAGCAAATACGGTAATTATAAAATTAGCATACAGCTTTGTATTTAAAATAGGTAGTATTTTTTATAAAGAAGACATATGAGCTGCAGAAATTTATAGTTTATAATGCAAATTAAAATATGTAAGTATCTTATAAGCAGTTTCACATTAAGAGTGCAAACGTATACGGCATTTAGCCGGATGTAATGATTGACCTCTGGCCAATTATTCTGCCTGTGGGATGCACGCCCCCCTATATTACTTAATGCAAAGCTATTACAAAGAAAAGGGTAGTCGTGTACAAATATTGAAACATGTTTTAACTCACACTAGACAGAAATACAAGAATTAGTGACAGCACAGGTTTAAGCACTTCCATAAAATAAGATCTAAGTAAATAAGTGCATGGATGTAACACACACACACACACACACACACACAGAGGTACATATAAAGTTGTTAAATACATCCAATGTAATATTGTTAGTGAGGACAGACGCAAGCTTTCTGTAGTTTTTGTACCTGTTTGTAGTCTCCAATGATAGAGCTGTTTTTCTTTATTTCTGACTCTGCTTTATCAAGCTCCCTGCGACACATTTCCTTCAGCTGCAGAAAAATGCAAATATTCACTGTCAAGCAATAAAGCTGGGTGTCAGAAATGACACTTATATGCTGGGGTATAAGTGCATTAATACAAAGTGCAAATTAATTAATTCTATGATTAAGATAAATACTGTACTGTGTGACGTTAGTGCACTTGAATAGCACAGTATACATTATACACTGCTTGGATTCAACACATCTCTTCAATCATACACTCTACTGTGTTACTACAACCAACCTGAGCAGATTCTTCTTCCAATCGTCTCTTCTCCTCTTCTGCATCAATCAGTTTCTGTTTAGTCATCAGTAACTCCTTGTTCAAGGCATCTGCCTTTTCTTCAGCATGCAAAACAGATCAGCATTCATCAATAATTAAACAAATTACAATCCAAAATAAATGAGGCATTCTTTAAAGCAGTACAAGTTATATACTTTGGACTCTTACTGTAGTTGCAAGTAAAATTGAAAATGTGTCTTTTTTTCTTCGTTTATATTTTTCTTGTTGAGACTTAATATTTTGTTAATGCTAAATTAATGACACATACACTGTCTCCTGTGAGTGACTGAAACATTGATTTTTGTGAATAAACCATCAATCCCTGAGTGTGCTTACATTTTGGGCCATTTGTATACTAGCTGATAACAGCTACAAACAAGGTACAAATTGGCTTCTTTGGTCTGTGGACTGCAGAGGACAATGTAAAAAACAATAAATAATGTGTGGGTACACAAAATGAAAAACAGGAAAAGTGTAGTTGAACCACCACCTAGCAAAAATGTCTTTTTTTAAACATGTCTGTTTTTTTTTTTAAACATCTTATATCTTTATTTATACTTTAACAATCTCTGTGTAAATGAGAAATTATAGACTTTTTCATAGACTGCTAAATTAAGACTGAGAATGCATTTTTTTGCTTTCTAGAATTTTAAATAAAATAATTAAAATAAAAAACAGCCTTGCTGGTCTTTATAGCTTCACAAATGTCTGCAACACATTCTCAATTTAGCTCAGTTATATACTTTTTTTTTTTATTAATTTCGTTCACAATATTGTGACACTTATGCCTGTAGAATGCTATTCTCTTTCTTACCCCCCCCCCCCCCCGAAGTCTGCTAGGAAAGGAAAAAAAATAAAAATAAAAATAAATAAATAAAGAAATAAATATTAAAAAGTATAATAAAAATAAGAATAAAAATTTATTACCATAAACCCCATGTGAGTTGGAACTCCTTTTTTTTCTTTTTTGATTCAGCACTTCTATAATGTTCATATTTTTTAATTTGTTCAATCATATTTAACCACTGGGTCAATACGGGTACTCCTTTGTCGAACCATTTCCTAAGAATCAATAATCTCCGTAAGAAGAAGATTTTCTTAAACAAATTGTTTAGCCTACCAAATTCTTCCACATCACCTAAGATCAAAACCTTTGGATCCATTTCAAGATTACAACTAAATTTACTTTTCACAAACAAAAATATATCATCCCAAAATTTATGAATCTTATTACATTCCCACCATAAGTGAATTAAACCTGCATTAAGGACCCCACATCTGGGGCAATCTGACTTATCCCTACATTTAATCTTCCATAACTGGTGCGGAGAATAATATAAACGATAAATAATTTTAAGTTGTGTAAATTGATATTGTTTATTAACGGTGCAACACCCTGTGTTCTTAAGGATACGGTTCCAAGAGGCCTCATCAATGGCACCAATCTCTTCCTCCCATTTCTTTTTAATCTTGCCTCTGAAGCCTATATCCATTTCTCTTAAAAGTATTTTATAAATAGTGTTAAGTGTCTTCTTCCCAATAGATCTTATCTGCAAAAACTCAAAAAGCTCATGTGTCTCAACCTCAAAAATCTTCTTATTTACCGTGCAATTATATGCGTGAGCTAATTGATTATACCAAAATTTGTGTCCATTTTGCAACTCATATTCAAATTTGAGCTCCTCAAAATCCTTAATATACCCAGCAGAGAACAACTGTCCAGCAAAACTAATCCCTTTATTAATCCAAAAATCACTCCCTAACCCTTTGTGAAACTCCATAAATTTTGAGTTATACCATATTTGTGTTTGGGGTAAACTACCCTTGATTTTACAGATACATTTGGTTTCCTGCCACACTTTTCTATATAACTTCACCAAAGAGGTATTATCCAATTTCTTTTCCAACTGTAAACCTGCTTCTAACATTTCCATGGGGTTAGAATTTCCAGTTATTTCTAAGAAAAACTGGATTAATCCCCCATATCCATTGAATTTCAAATTCTGGATTTTCTTTGCCAGGAAATATAATTTGAAGTGGGATAATGCCCAACCCCCCTCACCCTCCAGTGAGCTGAGCTTGGCATATTTCATGCGCACTCTGCCTCTTCCCCACAATAATTTACTGAGTACAGCTTCTAGACCTTTAAACCATTTATCCGGGATCCACACTGGTGAGGCAGACAAGACAAACAAAACCTGCGGGAGAACAATCATCTTCACCAGACTCACCCTATCTGCCAGTGACAACGGGAGTTTTGTCCAGATCCCCACCTTTTTTTGTATCTTAATACCTAATGGGGTAAGGTTCTGCTTAATAAAGAAGTCGACTTTATTCGAGATTTTAATCCCCAAATACTCCAAAGAGTCCCCCTGCTTCAAGATCTTAACACCTCCTACCTTGGGGGTACCTACTGAGTTTAACGGGAGAAGTGTTGATTTGTCCCAATTAATTTTAAGTCCTGACAATCTGCCAAAAGATTCAACCGTATCTATCACTATTGGGAGCACTTTTTCAGTATCTTCTAAAAAAAATAGTAAATCATCCGCATATAATAAGAGCTTTTCTTCACTACCTTTTAAACCAAAACCTCTTATTTCATGGTTTTTCCTAAAGCTAATGGTTCAATGTATAAAATAAATAAAAGGGGCGAAAGTGGACACCCCTGACGGGTTCCTCGACTTAACAAAAAGATATCCGAGAGCTTACCATTTAAATTAATCCTAGCTACTGGAGAACTATACAAAAGTTGTACCCAACTTAAAAAGGTTTCCCCAAATCCAAAAGCTGTTAACGTATGCCATAAAAAACGCCACTCCACCCTGTCAAATGACTTCATGGCATCTAAAGACAGAATGGAGTTGGGAAGGTTCGCACCTAGCTGAAGATTGGCAAAAACTCTTTCCAGGTTAGAATGTAATAACCTTCCTGGTACAAAGCCCGTCTGATCTTCTCCAATCAAAGCAGGCACACAAATTGCTAATCTTCTGGCCAACACTTTAGCTAGGATTTTCGCATCCGTGTTAATGAGGGATATCGGCCGGTATGATTCTACTTTTACTGGATTTTTATCTTTTTTAGGAATAAGTATAATTATTGCTTCCATCATAGACCTTGGTAGCTGCTTTCCTTTCAAACCTTCTGAAAAAACTAAACATAAAATAGGTAAAAGGATTCCCGCATATTCCTGGTAGACCCCGAACGGGAGTCCATCCCCTCCTGGGGCAGATGAAGCTGCACAAGAAAGAAGGGCCTCCCTCATCTCCTCCACCGTAATATCCCTCTCTAATAGAACCTTCTGTTGGGGCGAGATCATGGGTAAATCACACTTTTTTAAGTAGGTAGCTATATCTAGATCGTTTGCCGCTGGGTCTGCTTGATATAACTTAGAGAAAAAATCAACCATTACGGCCTGCACTTTACTTGGGTCATTTACTACCCTACCATCTTTATCTTCAATTGCCAGGATATCACTTTTATCTTTCTGAGCTCTTACCAAATTTGCAAGTAGTTTCCCCGGCCGACCCCCTTCAAGAAAGTTCTTTTGACCTCTAAAAAATAATTTATGTTGTGCCTTATCTAACATCAGAGCTGCAAGTTGGTCTTGTATATCTTTCATTTGATCATAATTATTCGTTGAAGGATCTTTAGCAAATTTAATTTCACTGCTAATTACTTTCTCTCTTATATCCTTCTCTTTTTGGAAAAAGCTTCTTTTTTTTGTAATCACATCTCTGAGGAGCAACCCCCGCAGGAATGCTTTTAATGCATCCCAAACCACGCATAAAGAAGCAGATGCTTTATTATTCTCCCAAAACTCTTTTAACAACTGCATATTATTTTCTTTAGTTTCAAGTAGCGTCAGCCAATGGGGGTTAAACCTAAAAAGTTTCCCTTCATTCTTTTTCTCATCCCCCAATGTCAAATCCACTATTAGTGGTGTGTGGTCTGAAATTGATCTCGATTCATACACAATTTTATGAATAAACCTAATCCCCAAATCATTGCACAGAACCAAATCAATCCTAGATGCGGTTTGATACGTGGCGGAATAACATGAGTATCTTTGTGTAACAGGATTCATTAACCGCCATGGATCATTCCAGCCCAATTCTTCAATCATTCTTGCTAATGGGGTCTGAGTATTCAAATTAGTATGCTGTTTATTGACCACTCGCACTACATCTTTCTCAGGGTCTAGTGTACAATTAAAGTCCCTGAACAAATATAGTGGAAGCTGTTCCTTACCTCCAATGAATTGAACTAATTTATTTATTGGCTGTGGAGAGAAAGGGGGAGGAACATAAAAGAAAGCCATAATCATCTCCTGGTTATAGATAATTAGATGTACAAATATAAATCTACCTCTCTCATCAATTATCTTGTTCTTAATCACTAACGGAATCTTTCGATGGAAAAGTAGAGAGACTCCAGCCGAGTAATTAGAAAAGGAGGAATGAAATTCCGTTTGAGCCCATCTTCTCGATAGCCTCCTTTGTGTCTCTCCTATCGTATGTGTTTCATCTAAACAAATAATAGCCGGGAGATGTTTCTGTACACGATCAAATATGGCTACCCTCTTTCTACAATCTCCAGTTCCTCTCACATTCCAAAATAAGATTTTAATTTGCATTCAGAAAGAGGAAGAGAAAAAAAAAAAAAAAAAAAAAAAACCCAGCAGACCAATAACCCTCCCCCCTATCACATACCACCCCCCTCTCGTGATGCGTGCTGGACCATTTTCCACACGTATCTCTTTACACCGTCATAATAACCCCCCCCCCTCCTGACTCCTCAAAGAAATTAAGTATAATTAGCCATTTAGACATTACAACCCTTCTCCTTCAAACCACATAGACACCTCCTGAGGGCTTGAAAAAAATAAAATGCCTGACTTATATTGCACTCGGAGCTTTGTGGGAAACAACAAAGAGTAACGAATATTAGCTATTCTAAGCCGTTTTTTAATTTCAGCGAAAGCCGCACGTTGCATTTGAGTTCCCCTGGAAAAATCTGGGTACATGGCAATCTTTGCCGAGTTGTATAATATCGAGCCAATTTCTCTAGCACGTCTAAGAATTGCATCACGATCAGAAGAATTTAAAAGTCTGATTATCATAGTCCTTGGTGGGGCCCCCGGTGGAGGGGTTTTTGCCGGGACCCTATGTGCCCTTTCCACACAAAATAAAGAAGAAAGTGTTTGTGCTCCAAAAGTCTCACCAATCCATTTTTGGCAAAACATCCTGGGATCTAATCCCTCCGCTCCCTCTGGTAACCCCAAAATACGAATATTATTCCTTCTAGATCTATCTTCCATATCTCTCATTTTATCTTTCAATTTGTCCATATCCGTACTTAAGGAGGTTGTACTGTTCTTTATCTCAACCATTCCTTTATCCAAGGAAGGAACTATTGTTTCAAGATTAAGCAACCTTTCCCGTATCTTGTTTAAATCATCTCTAATAAGGGAGACTTCAATAGACAAACTTTCCACTTTCGAATTTAACTGTGCTAGAGCTTGATTAGAATTTTGCACTTCTTTAAGAATGGTACCAAGAAGGCCAGGTTCAATTGAGCGTCCATACTCCTCCCCGGAGTCCCCCATTTCTTGCGGAGTTATAGATCCTAACCGCTCCATATCTTCTCTGCCTTCCACTGGGGACACATTTTTGGCAGACCGGCTTTTCGTTATAACAGGAGAAGCTCTCAAAAATTTATCGATTTTAGCTGCCGCAATATTCCCTTTAGGGGAACTAATACCAGCGGACTTCCGGTTTGGGTTTTTAGGAGACATTTTTTTTTTTTTTTTTTGAACGCTTACTTTCAAATATATAGACTTCTCCAATCCTAATAAATATATAGCTTAGTATTTTATGATAGGACTTCTTCAAACCTTATACCTAGTATTTACCTTGTCCCTAGTGTTTAGCGATAGGATTTTTAATATTGGCAACACTCATTCCGCCATTAAAGCTCCAGTCACTATTAATAAAAATGCTCAGCGCCAGCACTTATCAATATAACCATGTACGGATGCGGCATATAATATTAGGTATATATTACCTTTGTGCAAGAGTCTCTTAAATCAGGCTGCCTTGATACCTGCTGATGTTATCATTCCGTAACACTGAGCCTGCTATTGTAATTTCATAGGCCACCGTGCTGTGCTGAGCTGCCGTACTATGCTGAGCCACTATGCTGTGCTACTGTGCTGTGCTGAGCCACCGTTCCGTGTTGATCCACCGTGTCGTATTGAGCCGGCGTACCGTGTTAAACCACTTTGGCGTGTAGAGCCACCGGACTGCACCGTTCTGTACTGTGCTGAACCGCCGTGCTTAGCCACCGTGCTGAGACGCCTTGCTGCCGTGCTGTAGAGAATCACTAAAACGCTAAAACACTGAGTCACTGGGTCACTGAGTCGCTGAGTCGGTGAATCACTGAATCGCTGAGTCGCTGAATCGCTGAATCGCTGAATCGCTGAATCACTGAATCACTGAATCACTGAATCGCTGAATCGCTGAATCACTGAATCGCTAAATCGCTGAATCGCTGAAACGCTGAATCGTTGAATCACTGAAACGCTGAAACACTGAATCGCTGAAACGCTGAATCTCTGAATCGCTGAATCGTTATACTGTGCTATGCGGTATAATGCTGTGTAGAACTAAACCACCATACTGAACCGCCGCACCGTATTAAGCCGGCAAATCGCACCAAGTCACCGAACCGTATTGTGCTGAGCCGCTATATCGAATCGTATCCCCAAAAGAGTAGCGTGCTCAGCCGGCGTGTCGCGGCGTTATACCGCCATGCCGTACCCGATCACCCTCAGTCCTCAGCGGATTCTGGAGGGAAGGGAAGGAGAGGAGAAAAGAAGAAGGAGGAGAAGGAAGGGAGGGAGCCCGCAGGTACGTTCCTACGTCATGACGCCAATCTTACCTAGCAAAAATGTCAAACACACTCCAGTCATAAGGCCAAGTGCAAAACCCACTTTGTCGTGAAGGGGTTACATGTCAAGAAATACGGTTCTATTCAGCACAGACCAATAGCCCTGATTGATTTATTATTCTTTCTTGCACAACAGTTGACATTTGTTTTAGTTGCTATAGAAACTTGGTATTGTCACTTGTGAATAACTGTTTGGTATCATATCAGTGACAGTAGATCTTTATTTATTTGTAAGACAAGATGATTTTCAAAGCTCCCTGTGATGTCATATTGATTTTTTAGGACAATGCTTCTGATGTTCAAAGCACTTCTTAACATAGGACTCGACAAACCCTGGGTGCCAGATCGTCATGGCAACTACAAACCACTTCCTGGCACCTCACGGCACCCGGTTCAGAGTGCTAGAGAAGTGTACATGTACATGCCCGGGCATACCCAGATTCCAGCATGTACTAGCTGACTTGGCAATAATAATATCAATATTAATATATATATGATTGCTAACAGCAATCACACTCCTATCATATCCAGGTTCTAGCATGTACTGGTTGCCTGGGCATGATAGGAGTGTGATTGCTGTTAGCAATCATATATATATTAATATTGTTATTATTATTGTTCACATGTGAGCTCAGCACTGGAGGCATAGAATCAGACATACAAATCCCGTATTTGCAGGTATACAATAATAATGTATGGAAACATAGCAAGAGATAAAACTACAGGCATAGATGACAGGTTGCACAACCCAAAGCCAGCCCTGGCATCCACACTTCCCACATAGAACCTGACCAGCACCCAGATTACACACATAGGACTTTCCATCTTTGTCCCCGAACAGCCCAGCCTGACTCAACTTTGTCCCCAAACAGCCCAGCCTGTGTCATCTTGGTCCCCAAGGCTCAAACATCCTGCTTGTGCCATCTTTGCCGTTCCACAAATCAATTATACATCTATCACTTTTACAGTCACTCACCAATTCACACTTTCATTCACATAATTAATTCACACAATCATCGTTGATCGCCTCCTAAACGCTTTTAAAACGGGCGTCCGTCGCCATACAATGTATGGTGGCTGTTGACGCCCCGGGGAGGGGCCAGACATGGCCCCCGATGCCGATCTCGGTTACTGAATGCCTCGACATCGAGGCATTACAGTAACGCCGTTTAAGCGAAGAAAGTGATCGTTGATCACTTTCTAAGCTTATTTAATTTTATGACGGTTCAGGACCGTCAAAGGTCATTTAGTGACCTTCTTGTCATGACGGTCCTGAACCGGCAAAGGTCGCGAAGGGGTTAATAAAGTATTTTAAAAGTTTTTTTTTTTTTTCGTTTTTGGTCGCTCGCAGCCACTTTGGTGGCGCAATGGGCCACTTGACTAGACTTGCCCCCCAGGCCTTAGGCTGCCAGCCCTCCCCTGGGTGTAGGGGTATTTAAGAAACAGATGATACCATTTGTATCACTGATGTCAGTTTTAAACATTAAAAAAAAGTTCTAAAGGTATTTTTTAATAAAGAAAGATAGCATGAGTCTCCTTAAACAGTAACTAATTGGTATTGACCAAATATTTGTATATGCTTTAAGACAAGTAAAAATTTGGGGGTAGGGGAGGGTAGATGGTGAGAAGGGGGAGTAGGGAGAGGGTAGATGGTGAGAATGGAGGGTACGGAGAGGTTTGGGTGTAGGGAGATGGTTGGGGGTGGAGGGTTTCCCCGTAACAGATTCTCGCACCGGGGTCCTGAGGCTTCTAGTTACGCCCCTAGTTATGCTCTCATACTGTCTGTATCCTGCAGGTAGACCCAGCAGTGCTTAAAGTTGGAATCGGAGGAGCATATGACTGACATCATCAGGTGGGTAATACACATACGGTATAAACGTAGGACAAGCATGGTAATCACTTAAGCTTCCACTCAGCCCATCACTACAGTGAAGGAAAACATTATTTGATCCCCTGCTGATTTTGTACCTTTGTCCACTGACAGACATGATCAGTGTAACATTTTAATGGTACGTTTATTTGAACATTGAGAGACAGAATAACAACAAAAAATCCTGACTGACGCACTTCTAATAAGTTATAAATTGATTTGTATTCTGATCAGTTAAATAACTATTTGATCCCCTATCAATGAGCAATATGTCTGGCTCCCATGTGTCTTTTATACAAGTAATGAGCTGAGATTATGAGCGCTCATCTTGTCACATGTCCACATAAGCAATTATTCAGATTCCAACCTCTCCACAATGGCCAGGATCCAAAGAGCTGTCCAAGGATGTCAGGGACAAGACTGTAGACCTACACAAGGCTGGAATGGGCTACAAGACCATAACCAAGCAGCTTGATGAGAAGGTGACAACAGTTTTTGCGATTATTCACAAATGGAAGAAACACAAAATAACTTTGTCTCCCTCGGTCTGGGGCTCCATGCAAGATCTTACCTCGTGGACTTTCAATAATCATGAGACTGGTGAGGAATCTACACGAGAGTATCTTGTCAATGATCTCAAGGCAGCTGGGACCATAGTCACCGAGAAAACAATTGGTAACACGCTACGCCGTGAAGGACTGAAATCCTGCAGTGCCCGCAAGGTCCCCTTGCTCAAGAAAACACATGTACAGGCCCGTCTGAAGTTTTCCAATGAACATCTGAATGATTCAGAAGAGAACTAGCTGAAAGTGTTGTGGTGAGCTATTTGGCATCAACTCAACTTGCCGTGTTTGGAGGAGGAATGCTGCCTTAGACGCCAAGAACACCATCCCCATCGTCAACCATGGAGGAGGAAACATTATGCTTTGGAGGTGTTTTTCTGTTAAGGGGACAGGAAAACTTCACCTCATCAAAGGGGCGATGGATAGGGCCATGTACCGTCAAATCTTTGGTGAGAACCTCCTTCCCTCAGCCAAGGCATTGAAAATGGCTTGTGGGTGGGTATTCCAGCATGACAATGACCCAAAACAGATGGCCGAGGCAACAAAGGAGTGGCTCAAGAAGAAGCACATTAAGGTCCCATAGAAAATCTGTGGAGGGAGCTGAAGGTTTGATTTGTCAAACAAAACTGTTGTTATTCAGTCTCTCACTGTTCAAATAAAATTATAGACTGATCATGTCATTGTCAGTGGGCAAATGTACACAATCAGCAGGGGATCAAATAATTTTTTCCTTCACTGTAATCCTTGGATCCTCCAAGGCCACCTGAGACCGGGGCTCGAACTTACCAAATAGTTAACCTGTTAAATCTCAGGGGTTCTCTTTAGCCATGTGGGGTCTTTGGGGTTCGTCGGCAGTTAATCCTCTCTGCGTTTGATGAGCCGGGAATTCTGTATCAACCAAGTACCGTATTTGCTCGATTATAAGACGAGGTTTTCTTCAGAGCAATGCTCGTCAAAATACCCCTCGTCTTATAATCGGGGTTGTCTTATAATCAGACCTCAAATAGACCTGACTATGAGACTAAGCTCCAGATCCCCCACAGCGCTACAGGGGACCTGGATGCTCTTGTCTGGTAAAACACCCCCCCAAACTTACCGGTGCTTCTGAATCCCTGGTCAGTCTACACGATTCGCATAGGCAATTCTGCTGCAGCCGGAAGGAGGTGCGGTTAGCAGCAGGGGTTGTCTGCGTCCAGACAACCCCCGCTGCTAACCGCACCTCCTTCCGGCTGCAGCGGAAGTTGCCTACGCGAATCGTGTAGACATCTACACACTGTCCCAGCTACACACCGGGGAGTCAGGAGCACGGGCGTAGGAACCGGGGGGGACGGGGGGGACAGATCCCCCCCAGGAAATCATGCGGGGGGGACCGATAATAGAGCAATCCCCCCCAGTGCCCTCGGTGCACAGCTGCCCGGTCAGCAGCTGCAGCGTGCAGGACTGGTTGGGGATTTCCCTAACCAGTCCAACACTTACCGGTGTGCTGTCTGTCACTGAGTGCCGGGCCATGGGATATGACGTTTATATCCCAACCCCGGCGCTCAGCAGAAACAGCTCTGCGCAGCTGCACTGCACTAGAGCGGCAAACCACCAGAAGGGGAGGAGGAAGAGCAAGCAGAAAGCAGAAGAGAAGAAGAGAAAGGTAAGAGATGTGCAAAACGAGGGGGGGGGGGTCTGATGTGCAAAACGAGGGGGGGGGGTCTGATGTGCAAAACGAGGGGGGGGGTCTGATGTGCAAAACGAGGGGGGGGGTCTGATGTGCAAAACGAGGGGGGGGGTCTGATGTGCAAAACGAGGGGGGGGGGGTCTGATGTGCAAAACGAGGGGGGGGGGTCTGATGTGCAAAACGAGGGGGGGGGTCTGATGTGCAAAACGAGGGGGGGGTCTGATGTGCAAAACGAGGGGGGGGTCTGATGTGCAAAACGAGGGGGGGGGCTGATGTGCAAAACGAGGGGGGGGGGCTGATGTGCAAAACGAGGGGGGGTCTGATGTGCAAAACGAGGGGGGGTCTGATGTGCAAAACGAGGGGGGGTCTGATGTGCAAAACGAGGGGGGGGTCTGATGTGCAAAACGAGGGGGGGTCTGATGTGCAAAACGAGGGGGGGTCTGATGTGCAAAACGAGGGGGGGTTTGATGTGCAAAACGAGGGGGGTCTGATGTGCAAAACGAGTCTGATGTGCAAAATGAGGGGGGTCTGATGTGCAAAACAAGGGGGGGTCTGATGGTAGATATGTGTGTGGGCATATATATATATATATATAGTGAGGCATGTATATGGGCAATGTCTATGAATGTGTATGGGCACTTGGGCAGGCATATGTGTGTATGGGCACACGCATATAAGGGCAGTGTATGTGCATACGTGTGTATGGGCAGTGTATATGTGTACGTGTGTGTGTGGGCAGTGTATATGTGTATGGGCAGTGTATATGTGTACGTGTGTACATGTGTATGGGCAGTGTATATGTGTACGTGTGTATGGGCAGTGTATATGTGTATGGGCAGTGTATATGTGTACGTGTGTGTGGGCAGTGTATATGTGTATGGGCAGTGTACGTGTGTATGGGCAGTGTATATGTGTATATCTGTATGGGCAGTGTATGTGTGTATGGGCAGTGTATATGTGTATGTGTGTATGGGCAGTGTATGTGTATGGGCAGTGTATATGTGTACGTGTGTATGGGCAGTGTATATGTGTACGTGTGTATGGGCAGTGTATATGTGTACGTGTGTATGGGCAGTGTATATGTGTACGTGTGTATGGGCAGTGTATATGTGTACGTGTGTATGGGCTGTATATTTGTGTACGTCTGTATGGGCAGTGTATATGTGTACGTCTGTATGGGCAGTGTATATGTGTGTGTATATAAGGAGTGTATTTGTCTTATAGTGTATACGTCTGTGTAACTATGTGCAAAGGCAGTGTATATTTATGGGGAGGCGTGTGTGTGTGTGAGCAGTTTATGTATGTTTGGGCAGGCGTGTATAAGGGTAGTGCATATGTGTGAGTACTGGGAAGTGTGTATGTGCAGGCAATTGCAGTGTATGTGTGTGTTTTTGTGGGCAGGCATGCGTAAGGGCAGTGCATATGTGTGTATGGATAGTGTATATGTGTGTATGGATAGTGTATATGTGTGTATGGATAGTGTATATGTGTGTATGGATAGTGTATATGTGTGTATGGATAGTGTATATGTGTGTATGAGCAGGCATGTCGTACTTAAAGGGAAGATTATGATTCCCTGTAACACATGTTTAACTCAGGGGCACCTAGGGTTAAATCCAGGCCTATTTCTGGTTAAAATGAGTATGTGTGTCACTGTATGTCACAGCATTCGGACACAATAGAATATTTCGGGGTGCTACTTGGTCTAGGGCATCACTAATACAAAGCACCACGAGTTAATCTAGGGGTAGGCAGAGTAAGTGAAGGATGTGTTTGCGTGTCTGGGTGTGATAGCGTATGTTTGTGGGTTTGTTATTGTGCACATCTGTTTTTATGGGTATGATAGTATGTTTCCAGGTGTGTTATGGTGGGCATGTGTCTAGGTATATTAGGGTAGGAATGTTTTGGGGTGTATTATTGTGTGCGTGTGTATGTTATTCAAGTGTTTAAGTGTGTGGATATGTTCCTGTGTGCATGACGTGTTAGGAGTCTTAGATGGTTCCTTCAATACATCACAGTAGTGTCTGTGTCCGTGTCCAGTGGGGTCCATCTGTGGTTGTAAGATTTTTCTGTTTCTGTGGGAATTTTCTCCCATTCATCCAGTAGAACGTTTTATGAGCTGTAGGTGATATACCTTTTTGGACAGCACTATGCTTCTAACTTTGTGGGAACGGTTTTGGGGAAGGTCCTTTTCTATTCCATCATGACTGTGCCCCAGTGTACAAAACAAGGTCCATAAAGGCATGGCTGCAAAAATTCCCCACAGAAACTCTCCAAAATCTTGTGGAAACCGTTCCCAGATGAGTGAAAGCCGTTATAGCGGCAAAGGGGGACCAACTTCATATTAATGTCTATGTATTTATAATGTGATGTCATAAAGTCCCTGTTGGTGAAATGGTCAGGTATACCCTACCAGAAAAAATGCTATCCCCCCCAGATTTTTAGGGGTTCCTACGCCCATGGTCAGGAGTACCAGTAAGTTTGGAGAGGGGGGCTAAATGGGGGGGACATAAGGCATTACTGTAGGCAGAGTGCTCTGATATGCTTTTTATCCCCCTTTATGCCACTCTGCCACCAGAAATGCCTTTTAACCCTCTATACACCACTCTGCCTCCTGAAATGCCTTATACCTCCCTATATGCCACTCTGCCCCATAATATGCCTTTTAACCCCCTAAATGCCCCCTAAATGCCAGAGTGGCATATAGGGGTCAAAAGGCCTATCATGGGGCACAGTGGCACATAGGGGGCCAAAAGGCATATCATGGGGCATAGTGGCATTTAGAGGATTAAAATGCATATCATGTGGCACAGTGGCATATATATGGGGCAGAGTAGCAAGCCTGGGGGCAGATCTGCATAACTGGGGGGCAGGTTGAAAAATAAAAGGAAATAAAAACAATTAGCATTTACTAGTAAAACTTTTTTCCTATAGGGTCATCTTATATTCAGGCTATTTCTTTTTTCCTAAATTAATATTCAGATTTTGGGGGGTCATATTATAATTAGGGTCGTCAGAAATTATCCTGGACAAGCTGAAAGGCTTTGCCACAGCATCCGGAAATGATTAAATGTTGTTTTTTTAAAAACTAATTTGGTAAAGATCCTTGGGTTGATGTATTAAGGCTCAGAAATGTAAGTTACCCTTCATAATGGTATAGTGGCCCTAAAGCTAATTCATACTAAGTCTGCTGTCACTGGAGTTCAGATGTAGATGTACAAAGTACTAGCTATTCCATCTTCTTAACATGTTGAGAAGATAGTGAGTAAGTATTTCTATAGGTGATCAGGTGATAAACACGCAATAGGTTGTAAGCTCCCTGCCAGTAAAATGTTGGTTAACTGGTATTTATAATAAGACCCAGTAACCAATGTTTATTGGGTTTAATTATCAGAATAGGGATTATAAGGGGCTTCACCTCCCTCTCCCACCATGGGAGAATTTCCTGTCCTGGTTGCCCAGAGTCCGCCAGCAAACCCGGCTCAACGAGACATATTGTGGATATATAGATATGATATACAACTGAATAAATGTGGACATGGAAGCTTTTTTACAATATTATTTAACATATTATGTCTGTTTCATTTTTCAGGTGATGGGAAGTCAGATGTCATGTAAGTACATTCTGAAGTAACTTTTTACTGTAATACACAAGACCCCATCATATTGTAGCTTCTGTTATTTAGGGCTGCAACAACTAATCGATAAAGTCGATAATGATCGTTAATGAAAATCGTTGCCAACGAAATTCATTATCGATTGAATCGATTTTTATCAATTATAAAATGAGGGTTTTTTCAGAGCAAATAATCCGTTATAATCCTTTTCATTCAATGACTCAGAGCAGTTACTACTTACCAGTCCCTCCCTGCAGTCACTCTGACAATTGGCCCCGCCCCTTCCCCTCCCAGTCCCTCCCTGCAATAACACTGTCGATTGGTCGCGCCCATTTCCTATAGCGTCCACATGGCTCAGACATTCATCTAACTGTGAGTATAACATTAATATGTGGTTATTATTATGGTTGATGGGGTGTTAAGGGGTTAATTTAGGGGCAGTTATGGTTGATGGGGTGTTGAGGGTTAATTTAGCGGCAGTTATGGTTAATGGTGTGTTTAGGGGCAGTTATGGTTAATGGGGTGTTGAGGGTTAATTTAGGGGCAGTTTTGGTTGATGGGGTGTTGAGGGTTAATTTAGGGACGTTATGGTTAATGGGGTGTTTAGGGTTAATTTAGGGGCAGTTATGGTTGATGGGGTGTTGAGGGTTAATTTAGGGGCAGTTATGGCTGATGGGGTGCTTAGGGTTAATTTGGGGCAGTAATGGTTAATGGGGTGTTTAGGATTCATTTAGGGGCAGTTATGGTTAATGGGGTGTTGATTGTTAATTTAGGGTCAGTTATGGTTGATGGGGTGTTGAGGGTTAATTTAGGGGCAGTTCTGGCTGATGGGGTGTTTAGGGTTAATTTAGGGGCAGTTATGGTTAATGGGATCTTCAAGGTAAACTTAGGGGCATCTATGGTTGATGGGGTCGTTAGGGTTAATTTAGGGGCAGTTATGGTTGATGGGTTCTTTTGGATTAATTTAATGCTTATGATGGAGGGTTAATTTAATTAATTTAATAAGGTTAACTCAATTTGCAGTTAGATGTAAAGGGCGGCAAACTAAGGGGAAACTAAATCCTGGGGGCAGTGAAGATTAACCCAGTACTTATTTATAAAAGTATTGTGTCAGTGTGATGTGAATGGGTCTGTGAATCTATGAGGGCACTATGGCATATCTGGGGGTATAATTCATACTGGGGTGTAAGGCATATCAGGGGGCACAGTGGCATATCTGGGGATATAAGTCATATAGGGTATATAAGGCATATGTGGGAGGCAGTGTGGCATATCTGGGGATATGTGGCATATCTAGAGGTATGTGACATCTGGGAGGTAGTGTGGCAAGCCTGGGCTCAGATGTGCATAACTGGGGGGGGGGCAGGTTGGGAAATAAAAACAAGAAATGCATTTTTATCAATGCCGTTTGTTTTTAACATCCAGTTTTTTTACATAAATGAAAAATGTACATTTATTTTTTTAATTGATTAATCCAAAAAAATAATTGGCCAACTAATCAGTTATGAAAATAATCATTAGTTGCAGCCCTACTGTTATTCAAACCCCAGACAGGGAACACATTGAGTTATTATGGATGGTCTGCAGATCACAGTAAAGTCATCGGTTTTCATTAAAAACGATAGGAGTTCTCAGCGTTTGTTTGTTTCCTTGGGCAGAATGAATATATGATGGCGTCTAATAGCAAGGTGGTTGATGAATGAAAAAAGAACCCAAAAATATCATATTCATGTTACTTATTGCTTTGTATTTTTAGTTGAAGAAGAGCCTGCAGTGACTGTGTGGTGAGTATTTAGAGGGAAGATCTCAGTCCACATGGTCTGTATATAAACACAGAGGCCAGTTATTACCGTATTTGCTCGATTATAAGACAACCCTGATTATAAGACGACCCCCCAAAATCTGAATATTAACTTAGGGAAAAAAAGAAAAAGCCTGAATATAAGATGACCCTAAAGGAAAAAAGTTTTACCAGTAAATGTTAATTCATGTAAACTATTTTTTTTTAATAAAAGCTATGATTGAGAAAACTATTTTTTTTTTGTTTTTATTTCTTGTATTTTCCAACCTGTCCCCCAGTTACGCACATCTGCCCCCAGGCTTGCCACACCAATATGGCACTGTGGCCCATGATATGCCTTTTAACCCTCTATATGCCACTGTGCCCCATGGTATGCCTTTTGACCCCCTATGTGCCACTCTGCCTCCAGAAATGCCTTATACCCCTATATCCCATTCTGGCATTTAGGGGGTTAAAATGCATATTATGGGGCAGAGTGGCATATAGGGAGGTATAAGGCATTCCAGGAGGCAGAGTGGCATTAAGGGAGTTAAAAGGCATTGTATAGAGCACTCTGCCTCCAGAAATGCCTTATACCCCTATATGCCACTCTGGCATCTAGGGGGTTAAAAGGCATATTATGGGGCAGAGTGGCATATAGGGAGGTATAAGGCATTTCAGGAGGCAGAGTGCACTATTAAATGCCCCCTTAACGCCACTCTGCCTCCTGAAATGCCTTATACCTCCCTATATGCCACTCTGCCCCATAATATGCCTTTTAACCCCCTAAGTGCCAGAGTGGCATATAGGGGTATAAGGCATTCCAGAAATGCCCTACACACACACACACACACACACACACACACACACTTACTTACCGGTGCTTCCAATTTCCTGCTGTATTGCCGAGGCAGCGGGTTGACATCTCATTCCGCGGCAGCCGGAAGGAGGTGGAGTTGGCAGCGGGGGTTTGTATGCGTCCGTCGCAAATACCTTCCCCGGTTGTCAGAGATCAGAGTTCCCCGCACCGGTGCGGGGAACTCTGATCTCTGACAGTCGGGGAAGGTATTTGCGACAGACGCATACAAACCCCCGCATTTGCTCTGAAAAAAACCTCGTCTTATAATCGAGCAAATACGGTAATTCTCTCTATGGATATAGCTTCTCGAAAAAGCCTCTCTTTATTTTTACACGTCTGATAGAGAGGAAGAACAACAATAAGTAAAGGTAAAGCAATTAATGGGAGAGGGAGAATATAGTTTAAGAACAGGAGAGAAGTAACCAGGGATGGAATATGTGTAGAGAGGGCGAGATATCGGGAATGTGAAACACGTGGGAGAGAACGCAGGAAAGGAGGGAGTAGAGAAGTAAGTAATGAACTCATGCTTTATTTCTTATTTCAGCAAACAGGGAAATACCCAGAAGAGGTAAACATTTTTTCACGTATAGTAACATATTCTTATATATACACAGAAGCTGGATACATTTTCATTATTCTGCGTTATTTCTATTGATAAACTGACCTTTATTTGCCCCCACAACCTCATGGCACCCTGCCCTATGGGTGCAGGCTTTATCAATATGTAATGTCCTAGTGCAAGGCCACTAACCCTTAATCTAACCGATAAAGGGGCTCCATGCATTTTTTTAATTTATTACATTAAACATACATTTTGGAAAGTATTCTTTTTTTTCTTCATTTTCTTCTTAAAGAAGCCCATTAGGACATATCAGTACGTCCTGACTTGCTGATCTTGGGAGATCACGCAGTCGTTAGAAGCCAGCTTTGTTGGCTCCCTGCAGCCCAATCGTGTTTAACAGCGCTCACTGTGAGACCTGGTACACCGTCGTACAAGGATTGCCTGAAATAAATAAATAAAAACCAACATTTTTAAAAAGAACCTTAGTCCTAACACTATACGTATTACAGTATATAGTATACAAAATCACTAGCCCCAAGCCCTAAACTATGTAATATAGGGTAATATGTAAAGCATGGATGCGGCTCTCTTAAACAAAGAACTATGTATGTGGGGACCATAATCAGAAAATGCTGGTGAATATAAATTGTGTCATTGTTCACCTGAGGCACCAACAGTACAGAAGGAACTTATATATATGATTTCACCCTCACAGTTATTTTCTGCGATCCAGGCGCATCCCCTCTTCGACGAGCCTCGGATGTGGAACCCCCTCTGCTGCTAGCGTTGTCAGGATCCTTGATCCGCATACCTCTTTTTGAGTTCACATAATAATAATAAAACACACAGGAGACCGAAATTTAGTGGGAAAGTGTATGGCCACAGCGCTTTATTAGTTTGTTTAAGAAAACAGTATTCAAATGTTAATATGCGTCAAACGCTGCTTGGTGCTATCTCTGTCAAGCAATACACCTTGTAAAAACAGTAAACGTTTAGTCATAAGACCGCCTTAAAATATTCATAAAACATATGGCAACAAGCCACTGTAACCAATGCCGACATTACTCCCGCCTGCCGTAAGCCTACATTGGCAGACAGACTGGCATAAATCACATTACGTTATCAAAGGGACCCTGCCCTAGGGAAAACAATACAACTTGCTGAGGCGTACCTCCACCTCACTATTGACGAACCGTCTCCAAAACATTAATTAACAGGAACCACACAAACAAAAACCGCCTATCAAAATACATCAAGATGACCGAAACAACAGGGAGGGAGGGACGCGCCAGGAACAAGGGGAGGGCGTCCAGTTTATATATTTATATATATATATATATATATATATATATATATGTACCGCACCTTTCTGTTGCCCATTCCCTGCCTCCACTACACCACATGGTTTCTAAGGATAGGCTGTTCACTTTAGCTTGCCCCGGTCATGCAGTTCGTTTTGGCCTCTGGGGCTTTCTAGATCAGAAGGGTTCAGCATTGTTGCAGGCAGAGGCGTATATAGGGTATGGCAGCCATGGCACGTGCCATGGGCGCCATCTCAAGGGGGGCGCCGGTGAGCGGCTTTTAAATGCCGCTCACCGGCATTTTTTTTTTTTTTTTTTTTTGATGCGGAGGAGAGAGAGGGGCGCCTAGCAACCGCTCGGCGCCCCTCATTCTCCTCCACGAGCCCTCTACCCCCGTCCCGGTGCCGGCATTTCATGCAGAGCGCCGCAATATGCCGGCATTTTGCGGCGCTCTGCATGAAATGCCGGCACCAGCGAGCGGCTTTTAAACACTGATGCGGAGGAGAGAGTATATGCCACTCTGTCCCATGATATGCCTTTTAATCCCCTATATGGCAGAGTGGCATATAGGGGGTTAGAAGGCATATCATGGGACAGAGTGGCATATAGGGGGTATAAGGCATTTCTGGAGGCAGAGTGGCATATAGGGGGTTAGAAGGCATATCAGGGGGCAGAGTGGCAAGCCTGGGGGCAGAGGTGCATAACTCGGGGGTAGGTTGTCAAATGAAAGGAAATAAAAACCAAACATGTCTCAATCATAGCTTTTATTAAATATGGAAAAAAAATAGTCTACATGAATTAATAAAGAAATAAAAGTTTCTTACCAGAATATCGTGAAGAATAATGTGATCAGTGTTTTGTTCCACTGAATAAAATGGAACTCTTTCATCTAAAATGTTCGCAGTAGTAAATGTTTTGATCCCATTCTGTGTAATGTATTTCATTTATTAGGGCCTTTTAACACTTTTGCTTTCTGGCATTTTAATACAAATAATGAGATAAAAAGAATGGCACATAGTGTGACTCGGGTGTGTATAAGGGGTGCGTGTGGGTATAAGAGCTTCACCGTGAGATAAACTATATGGGGCTGCTCTCCAAATTTTTCCAGGGCTGCTTTTCAGTCCCAGTCCGGCCCTGGAGAGAGAGGGGCGCCTAGCAACCGCTCGGCGCCCCTCGTTCTCCCCCGCACCAAAAAAAAGAAGACAGCGTTTAATAGCCGCTCGCTGGTGCCCGCTGCTTCACTGCTGGTCGCCGAAATATGACGTCATATTACGGCGCTCAGCAGTGAAGCAGCGGGCACCAGCGAGCGGTTCAGGAAGACAGAAGTATCGTCCTCCCGTCGCTGGACTTCAAGGTGAGAGGGGGGGAGAGGGAGTTAAAAAGTGATGAGGAAGGGAGGGAGGGAGTTAAAAAGTGATGAGGAAGGGAGGGAGTTAAAAAGTGATGAGGAAGGGAGGGAGGGAGTTAAAAAGTGATGAGGAAGGGAGGGAGTTAAAAAGTGATGAGGGAGGGAGGGAGTTAAAAAGTGATGAGGGAGGGAGGGAGTTAAAAAGTGATGAGGGAGGGAGGGAGTTAAAAAGTGATGAGGAAGGGAGGGAGGGAGGGAGTTAAAAAGTGATGAGGAAGGGAGGGAGGGAGGGAGTTAAAAAGTGATGAGGAAGGGAGGGAGGGAGGGAGTTAAAAAGTGATGAGGAAGGGAGGGAGGGAGGGAGTTAAAAAGTGATGAGCAAGGGAGGGAGGGAGGGAGTTAAAAAGTGATGAGCAAGGGAGGGAGGGAGGGAGTTAAAAAGTGATGAGCAAGGGAGGGAGGGAGGGAGTTAAAAAGTGATGAGGAAGGGAGGGAGGGAGGGAGTTAAAAAGTGATGAGGAAGGGAGGGAGGGAGGGAGTTAAAAAGTAATGAGGAAGGGAGGGAGGGAGGGAGTTAAAAAGTGATGAGCAAGGGAGGGAGGGAGGGAGTTAAAAAGTGATGAGCAAGGGAGGGAGGGAGGGAGTTAAAAAGTGATGAGCAAGGGAGGGAGTTAAAAAGTGATGAGCAAGGGAGGGAGGGAGTTAAAAAGTGATGAGCAAGGGAGGGAGGGAGGGAGTTAAAAAGTGATGAGCAAGGGAGGGAGGGAGGGAGTTAAAAAGTGATGAGGAAGGGAGGGAGGGAGTTAAAAAGTGATGAGGAAGGAAAGGAAGGGAGGGAGTTAAAAAGTGATGAGGAAGGGAGGGAGTTAAAAAGTGATGAGGAAGGGAGGGAGGGAGGGAGGGAGTTAAAAAGTGATGAAGGGAGGGAGGGAGTTAAAAAGTGATGAGGAAGGGAGAGAGGGAGGGAGTTAAAAAGTGATGAGGAAGGGAGGGAGGGAGTTAAAAAGTGATGAGGGAGGGAGTTAAAAAGTGATGAGGAAGGGAGGGAGGGAGGGAGTTAAAAAGTGATGAGGAAGGGAGGGAGGGAGGGAGTTAAAAAGTGATGAGGAAGGGAGGGAGGGAGTTAAAAAGTGATGAGGAAGGGAGGGAGGGAGTTAAAAAGTGATGAGGAAGGGAGGGAGGGAGGGAGTTAAAAAGTGATGAGGGAGGGAGGGAGGGAGTTAAAAAGTGATGAGGAAGGGAGGGAGGGAGGGAGTTAAAAAGTGATGAGGAAGGGAGGGAGGGAGGGAGTTAAAAAGTGATGAGGGAGGGAGGGAGTTAAAAAGTGATGAGGAAGGGAGGGAGTTAAAAAGTGATGAGGAAGGGAGGGAGGGAGGGAGTTAAAAAGTGATGAGGAAGGGAGGGAGGGAGGGAGTTAAAAAGTGATGAGGAAGGGAGGGAGGGAGGGAGTTAAAAAGTGATGAGGAAGGGAGGGAGGGAGGGAGGGAGGGAGTTAAAAAGTGATGAGGAAGGGAGGGAGGGAGGGAGTTAAAAAGTGATGAGGGAGGGAGGGAGGGAGTTAAAAAGTGATGAGGAAGGGAGGGAGGGAGTTAAAAAGTGATGAGGGAGGGAGGGAGTTAAAAAGTGATGAGGAAGGGAGGGAGGGAGGGAGTTAAAAAGTGATGAGGAAGGGAGGGAGGGAGGGAGTTAAAAAGTGATGAGGAAGGGAGGGAGGGAGGGAGGGAGTTAAAAAGTGATGAGGAAGGGAGGGAGGGAGGGAGGGAGTTAAAAAGTGATGAGGAAGGGAGGGAGGGAGTTAAAAAGTGATGAGGAAGGGAGGGAGTTAAAAAGTGATGAGGAAGGGAGGGAGGGAGGGAGTTAAAAAGTGATGAGGAAGGGAGGGAGGGAGGGAGTTAAAAAGTGATGAGGAAGGGAGGGAGGGAGGGAGTTAAAAAGTGATGAGGAAGGGAGGGAGAGAGGGAGTTAAAAAGTGATGAGGGAGGGAGGGAGGGAGGGAGTTAAAAAGTGATGAGGGAGGGAGGGAGGGAGGGAGTTAAAAAGTGATGAGGGAGGGAGGGAGGGAGTTAAAAAGTGATGAGGGAGGGAGGGAGGGAGTTAAAAAGTGATGAGGGAGGGAGGGAGTTAAAAAGTGATGAGGGAGGGAGGGAGTTAAAAAGTGATGAGGAAGGGAGGGAGGGAGTTAAAAAGTGATGAGGGAGGGAGAGGGGGTAGATATAAGTAAAGAGTGTGCCTTAATGTGTGGATGCATTGAGTGAATGAGAGAGAGCATGAGTTAATATGTGAATGTATTGTCTGAATGAGGGAGAGCATGAGTTAATGTGTGGATGAGTTGCCTGAATGAGGGAGAGCATGAGTTAATGTGTGGATGAGTTGCCTGAATGAGGGAGAGCATGAGTTAATGTGTGGATGAGTTGCCTGAATGAGGGAGAGCATGAGTTAATGTGTGGATGCATTGAGTGAATGAGGGAGAGCATGAGTTAATGTGTGGATGAGTTGTCTGAATTAAAGTGTGAATTAGTGAGTGACTGTAAAAGTGTTTGTGTATCATAGATGTATAATTGTGGAAGGGCAAAGATGGCACTAGCAGGAGGTTTGAGCCTTGGGGACCAAGATGGCACAGGCAGGGTGTATATGGGACAAAGATGGCACTGGCCGGACTGTTTGGGGACAAAGTTGACTTGTGCTGGGCTGTTTGGGGACAAAGATTGCAAATCTTATGTGTGTTATCTGGGTGCTAGTCGGGTTCTATGTGGGCAGTGTGGACGCCAGGGCTGGCTTTGGGGTGTGCAACCTGTAATCTATGCCTGTAATTTAGGGGGTTTTAAATATACCTTTAATGCCCTGTTTTTATGTGAATTCCAATTGATCTTTACCTGCAAAGATGGGTTTTTGTGTTATTCTGTAGATCTATATCTGCTATGCTATGTTTCCATACATTATTTTTGTGTACTTGGAAATACAGGGTTAATATGTCTTATTCAGTTGATCTATACCTGCGATGCTACGTTTCATATATTATTATTGTATACCTGCAAATACAGGATTTGTATGTCTGATTCTGTTTATTTGATATATACCTTCAGTGCTGAGATCAGCAGTGTGTGTTTTTTCAGTGGTATGATTTAATGGTGGAAATTATTAATGCCCCCCCAGTTTGACTGTGGTATCTTGTGTGCCCCTTTAAATATTGTTTCTAGAGTCGCCACTGTTCCCTACACACATGTTAACAGCCTGCGCCTGCGCCTGCGCCTGCGCCTGCCCCCCTCCTCATCGCAGCCCTTATGAAACCAACAACATGGGCTGTTTCACAACAAGGGAGGGCAGCCCAGAGACAGCCAATGGGAGGCCACCCCTGCCGGTCACGTGAGCACACACTTTATGTAATGTTGCCGCACATGTTATGTCAGGGGCTCTTTGTGCTTCTTCTTCTTCCCACTTTGTCTCCGCCGGAGTCCGGATCCGCTGCGTGCCAAGCGGGGTGGAGTGTTACCCTCCTGTGACCCATGGATGTCTTTAACTGCCCCTCCTGCCAGCAGGCCCTCTGGGACCCTGTAACTGTAAGATGCGGCCACTCTTTCTGCAAAAGGTGCTTGCGGGGGCCAGCAGTGGACAGGTGCCACATTTGCAAGCAGAAGCTGAAGCCCAGGGGTGCCCAGGAGCTGAAATGTAACACCCTTTTATGCAACTTGCTGGAGAAGTGCCTGCAGAGCGAAACCAGACTGAACAGGGTGAGAAGCGACCTGCGCGATTTGCTCTCACTCCAGGACCACGAAGAGGCAGCAAAAGTGGCCTCCAGAGGAGTTGCGATGGGTGAGTTTCTGTAGGAGGTCCCATGGGGGGCATTTAAATGTCTATATGTGATCCTCATGATGATATAAGAGTAGATCATATATCACATTATATATGATCATTGCTATTATATACCGGGATTAACTCATCCATAGCCAGCGCATATTGAGTTTCTGTAATATTGTGGACAGCGATCATTATCAATGCGTTTCTGTATTTTAATGGCCTGTTGTATGATTATTATTATTATTTATTGTTGTATATAGCGCCATCATAAATACGCTGGTGGCAGCGTGTTAGGTGCCTGCCGCCGTCGCACTGTTACGTGTCTATGTAGGATGCCATCCTGAGAATGGAACGTAAAAACCTTTTTTGTTACTTAAAATATTTGTACTGGTGGTTGATCTGTGCCTTCCTACCATTAGACTGGGCTTAGAGGGTCTTTCAGGTGTTGAAATGTCTGCCCAGAGCCCAGCAATGCATTAAAGTGCAGAACCTTCTTAGATGGAGAGGGGGAATGACGGAAGTAGAGGCGCATGTCCAAGACTGGACTCATCTCTGATAGCCTCAGGTCAGTTGAACCATCAGACGTGACATCAGTGCCAGTTAGGCATACCTTGGAGATCTTCTTTAGTCAGCTGACTGCAACTATTTAGGTATTAACCCTTTAATAGCACGTCAAGAAGATTCTTTGGAGTGATTTGCCAAATTGTAAGACTTGTCATTTTTTTTAAAGATGCGCTTAACTGAGTCACCTGCATTCAAGCAGGGATATCATCCATAACATACTGGTATCAAAAGCACCAAGTAGGGGTCTTATGTATGATCACAGCAGTGTAGAATAGGACAGAGTCAGTTCCAGACCGTGTGATCTGGAGATTTTACTCCTTCATCCAGAGACGCAGATATTTGGGCAACAAACCACGGACTCCGGGTCAAACCTTAAGAGTTCCCAGCTAGGCTCTTACAAGAATTATGGGGCTCGTTCATTCTTTGGTGCAAAATTGGACGTTTGGGTGAGAGAGGGAACGTTCCTTGTCTCTCACCCTGCTCTGCGGACGCTGACATATTTAGATTTACGAATGTTTGCCATGTTAGGTTTTTTTTATGTTCTGTCCAATAGCAGATTATCTAAAATCATAGCTACCTGTGGAGTAGGAGGAACGTAAACCAGTTCTGGGTGGATCGGGGAGCACCTGTGAACGCTGTGTGTCTGCTTATGACAGCTTGACAAAGGCCCTGTTTGGCCGAAACGTTGCTTTTGTTTGTTTTCGCTTAATAAAGTGTCCTAGAGACTGGAAGTTGTTTGGAGTGCTGGGATTCCTTTTCTTTGTTTGAATGCTTATGACACGGTTTGAGTAATAAGCAGCATTTAACGATAAGTAATTAGCGAGATCTTTAACCTGAGTGCTGTTGGTAGCTACTGAATACTTCAATGTAGTCTGGTGACACTTTCCCGAACATCCAAGAGGGAGTCACTGGGTTCTGTCTATGAGACACATATAGTGCTACATGTAGTATGGGCGATCAGACCTACTTCCACATTTCTGGGTGACAGATGGTGCCCTTCTGTGGCACCTGGACCAAGAGCCGGAGCTAGGCCCTTTTGCACCCGAGGCAACGATGAAAAATTGCACCCCCCAGCTATTTTTTTTTTACAGAGGTTGTTTAATTTACACTGCCCTTACACACACCTGTCCATAAACACACAAACACACATACACGTTGCCTTTACACACACCTGTTCATTATCACGCATATACGCATACACTGCCCTTATACACAACTGCCCATAAACACACATATATGCATACACTGCCCTTACACACGACTGCCCATAAACACACACATACACTGCCCTTACACGCGACTGCCCTCACACACACACACCTGCCCATTAATATGTATATACACATACACCAGCTTACAAACATACAAATACCTACACTTCCCTTACACACGCACACACACCAGCTTACAAACACACACCTGCCCTTTAACACGTGTATACACATACACTGCCCTCACACTCCCCTACATTTACACACACACATATACACACACACATATACACACACACCAGCTTACAAACACAGAAATACCTACACTGCCCATACACACACACACGCTGCCCATACACACACACACACTGCCTATTCACACAGACACACACATGCTGCCCATACACACACATGCTGCCCATACACACACACGCTACCCATACACACACACACACTGCCCACACACACTGCTCATACACACACACACACTGCTCATACACACACACACATATTGCCCATACACATACACACACACTGCCCATACACACACACCAGGTTACAAACACAAACACATACACAGCACTTACACACACACCAGCTTACAAACACACACATATACACAGCCCTCACACACACACACCAGCTTACAAACACACATCTATACACAGCCCTTTCTCCCATCTATTACTTTTCTCATCTTCCATCATCTTCTATCTTCCATCCTGTGGTGGGAGCTCGAGGTCTGTCACTCCAGGCCTCTGCTTGACATCATATCCCGGAGCTCTGCATCATTTGCCGTCGCATAGTGGTTAGGGAGAACGGAAGACGAGGTCTGAATAGGGAGCGTGAGGTCTGTCAAATGTTGGGCCGGTTTGAGGGGGATTGTGATATCCCCAACCAGCCCTGCTCATCGGACACCTCCACCCCAGACCAGTGCTGATGATGCCTGGGTGCGCACTGCCCACGGGGGCGCCTGATGAGCAGGGCTGGATGGGGAGAGCACAATCGTGCAGTCCCCTGAAGACCGGCACAGGGGAGGGGGCCTTTCCGGTCGCCCTCTCCCAAATAGAAATGCTACTGTCCGTGATCTCCCCAAGCAGACCTGCAGCTTCTGATCGGGCAGCTGTGCGCCCCCTCGCAGGTGCGCCCAAGGCGAGTGGCTCACTCGCCTCACCCTTGCTACAGCCCTGCCTGGACCAGGAGAATGCCAGCTGTCACTCCAGAAAATATGGTGTCCTCCAATGAAAGTAGGTCCCAATGTAATGTAAGAAAATACCCGCAATGTATAAGTAGGTTGGACCCCCACCCACTAGGGGCCACAAAAAAACCCCTTCATGCCTGGTCATACACAGAAGAACTCTACATTGGCATTGAGAACCGTAGCCATAATGGACTACATACATTGGGAATTCAACAATTCTATTGCCATAGCAACAATTAATAATAATTTATTATCATTCAAGAATTATTTCAAAACTGTATGTATATTTAGTTACAAAAGTATATTGAGTAGAGTACGTTGAATATCAACACATGTAACATTCAATGTAATTATGTTGTAGGCGCAACATATTAAACACTGGCTAAATTTTCCTCCATTTAGCTGCTTGAAGATCTCGGTTTTCCAGGGGCCTTCATCTCCTGAAGAGCTGTTAGACGAGGTCTCTCATTACTTGAAGTCGTCCAGTCCAGACGCCGCTACCCTCATAGCTCCTCTAAAAGCTGCATCCGTTGATTCATGTGGCACAATAGCGAATGTGAAGGTAACGTTAAGTTTTGGTATGATTGGGATATAGCCATTGAAATACTGCAGGTTTACCTTACCAGGAGACATACGAAAATCACAAACAGTAGGAACCAAATTCATAACTTACCTCTGGCTCAGGGGGCATAAGATTGAAATGTTGAAATGTTGAAATGTTGAGATACATCTGATGTCATCAATACAATGTGAGCCAGGAGAAAGAGTCAGAGCAAGCTATAGGTAAAGGGCCATATTTTAAATTTAGTTTCAGAGGGTATGCAGAGCTAGTGGAGGGACTGGCACAGTGGGGCAGCTAATGATGGGACAGGGACTAATACTCACCGTACCCTTGTCTTTAGACAACGTCACATATTATATGACTCCACTTATTGTACCTCCCCTTTTATTATACTGTAAAGCGTAACATAGATGCACAAACACGTAGTAAAAAATAAATATGCGTACATATACATTGTACTGTGAAAAAGTATTTCCACTCTTTCCCATTTTTTCTGGCTTTTGCACATTTGTCACATTGAAATGTTTCAGATCATCAAACTAATTTTAATATTAAATAAAGTCAACTTCAGTAAAACACAAAATGCAGTTTTCAAATGAAGATTTTATGTATGGGAGGAAAATAAGCTATCCTACTCAACCTGGCACTATGTGAAAAAGTAATTGCCCCCTTACTTATTGAATCAATTAATTAACCAAATTTAAATGATAATTGGGTTTAATTTCACTAGACACCCCCAGACATGATAACTCCCAGCCCTGCTGAATCTAAATATCAATTAAATAGAAAGTTTTTTGCAAAGTGATGTAGACTTAAAGATCTCAGAAAGCAGCACATGATGCCACGATCTGAAGAAACTCAAGAGCAAAGAAGAAACAAAGTCATTGACATCTATCAGTCTGGAAATCATCCAAAGCAATTTCTAAGGCTCTGGGACTCCAGCAAAGCACTGTGAGAGCCATTATCTACAAATGGAGAAAACGAACAAAAAGAACACAAACTCTTGTCTGACATTTGCCAAAATACATCTTGATGATCCTCAAGACTTTTGGGATAATATTCTGTGGACTGATGAGTCTAAAGTGGAATTTTTTGGAAAGACATGCTTCCTGGTAAATCTGAAGTAAATCTTAACACAGCATTCCATAACATCATACCAACAGTCTAACACGGTGGTGGTGGTGGTAGTGTGGTGGCCTGGGACTGCTTTGCTGTTTCAGGACCTGGGCGACTTCCCATAATTGATGACGCCTGAAGGAGAATGTCCAGTCATCAGTTTGTGACCTAAAGCACAAGCGCAGTTGGTTATGCAGCAGGACCATGATCCGAAGCACATAAGCAAGTCCACCTCTTAATGGCTCAAAATAAACAAAATGAAGGTTCGGTGCTACCAAGTCAAAGTCCTGACTTAAATCCGTAGGTAATGCTCGAAAACCTTCCAATGTGGCTGAATTAAGCCAAGAAGAGTCACCAATATTAATAATAATATTGCTATTTATTGCAAATGTTTGATTGCAGTTTTTGCGCAAAGGATGGCAACCAGTAATGGCATTATTTTTTCACATGAGTAAAAAAGGTTTTGATGAACTCTTTACCTTCAATAAATAAAATAATGATTTAAAATCTGCATTTTGTGTTTATAAATTGTTTTATATTAACATGTAAATATGACAAGAAAGGAGAAATTGAAGAAATTAGGTAAATACCGTATTTTCTCTAGTTTTTTCAGAGTAAATGGTCTGAAAAATATCCCTCGTCTTATATTCGTTATAATCAAACCTCAAATAGAGATCTGACTACAAGACTAAGATCCATATTCCCCGCAGCGCTGCAGGGGACTTGAATCCTTCTCTCCGGCAGCCAGTGGCATCTATGACAGAGCGCAGGCATCACATGACCTTCCAGTGCTCCGCCAAAGAAGCCGTGGCACTTTTTATTAACAGAGCAATTCTCTCTTCTGCATGTGCTCTGGCAGCTCTTATAACATGCTTTTCTTCTTTCTGCCTAATCTTATAGATCTGTCTGCCTTCCTAACTTTGCTTTTCTTTGTATTTACTAAATGCTTCTTGTTTTTTACTATTCTGGCCACTTCTGCGGAGTATCACAGTGTTTTCTTTAAATTTTGCTCTTACTGACCAGCCTAATAAAACTTTATGTTACCTTCAATAATTGAACTTTTAAATAATCTCATTCCTCCTGTACTCCATTAAATGGCACCAAGTAACTTTTTTACACATTTTCTCATTTTAGAAAATTCAGCAAGGGTGTGGGGTCATTAGGGTGACCAAATTTGCCTTGTTTTCCAGGACACATATAATTTTTACATATTGCTGACCAAACCTGCTGTATGGGGCATCATTTTATCTGTGCTGGCGGCATCAATACACAAGGGGGCAGCTGGGGCCATTACTTAAATCAATACTAAAAGGAGGGGCTGGCTGGGGGCAAAAACACAAAAGGGGGGTCAATGACAAAGAATTGTGGGAAAAAAACATTGTTTTTATTGTTGTAGCTTAGCCCATCCAGATGTGTGACAGAGCCTGTCCAGGTGTGTGTGTGTTTGGGTGTTAGTTTGGCAGAGCCTTTCCTGTGTTTGGGTGTCGATGTGGAAGAGGCTTTCCTGGTGTGTGTGTGTCAGTGCGGCAGAGCCTGTCCTGGTGTGTGTGTGTTTGGGTGTCAATGTCCTGGTGTGTGTGTTTGGGTGTTGGTGTGGCAGAGCCTGTCCTGGTGTGTGTGTGTGTCAGTGTGGCACAGCCTGTCCTGGTGTGTGTGTTTGGGTGTCGATGTGCCAGAGCCTGTCCTGGTGTATATGTCTGGGTGTTGGTGTGGCAGAGCCTGTCCTGGTGTGTTTGTCGGTGTGGCAGAACATGTCCTGGTGTGTGTGTTTTTGGGTGTCAATGTGGCAGAGCCCATCCTGATGTTTGGTTGTTGATGTGGCAGAGCCTGTCCTGGTGTGTGTGTTTGGTCATCTGTTTCCTGGCACTGTAGAAATAAATTTAACTATTTAATTTTTACCATTTCAGAGATAAAGCACCCTCCTTTGTAGATCACTTCAAAGGACAAACCTTTCCAGGCCCAAAAATCAGTGAGAGGAGAAGTAAAGTTATTGTGTTATTTACTCTATTTCAATCTGCATATTTTATTAAAATTGATTAGTGACTTCAGGCACCCTGTGTATGATGACTTTTTTAGTGTACTGATGTACTCCCAATCCCATCACATTAGATTATATCCTATATTATCTGCCTAGCACTGATGTCATCTTATCCAGTACACATGGATGCTGAGGAGTTAAGCTTCTGTCTATTGATTTTATTTCTATAAAAAAGGCCCACCAAAATCCTCAGCACCAGGCCCATGATGATCTTAATCCAGCCCTGCCAATAACTAATACATAAAGATTTTTGTATATTGTATATTTTTCATTTTTTAGAGTCAATTACCAGCCCCTGGCAAGTATGTCTTAATGGGAAATAAGATTAAAGCGATTAAAGGGAAATGCTCTGAAAAATACCCCTTGTTTTATAATCCAACCTCAAATAAGAGTAAGATCCAGATCCCTGCAGGGCTACAGGGGACCTGGATCCTTGTCTCTGTCAGCTGGTGGACGTCTGCGCAATGTGCCGGGACTCCTATGACGGAGCGGCAACGTGACATAATATTTGGGTCAACATAGAAGTAAAGTCATGCAGTAAGAAAAAAAATTATATAGCTGTATTATTCCAAAAGAAAATGAAGCCTTTAGTCAGTTGATACACTTTATTACGCTAAAATAGAAATACATATAAAGTAACAAAAGCTTTTAAGACCTCACTTGTCACTTATTTTGTGTGATTTATATTTATATGAATTTCTGATGTTAAGTATTTCTTTTTCTTTCTAAATATCTTACAGGGAGGAAAGAAGAAAAAAGACAAGCATTAGAAGAACAAAAGTGATACAATGTTGCTGGAACATGCATTTAACAAACCTCCATTATACTTATTAATGCGCTTCTGCATGTGTGTTTGTAAATGGTCTGCAATGTATATACTGATCTTTACTTAAAGGTCATGGGTTTTCAGAATAAAACCTTAAACAAACTTGTTGAAGTATTCCAATATCTTATGAAATATACCGAGTACCTGTATATAGACTCTATACAATCGTCTACAGCCTAGGGCTGAATATTGAGCAGACTGAGGGATCTATCAGGAAATAACACGGGGGCTCAATATAGAAAACAGAGGGGGGGTATTAAAGAAACATTTACATAAATAAAGGCGTTTCACAATGTATCAGAGGGAAGTTCGTGAAATCAAGGAGCTGAAACCACAACTCTCCTGACAAGCCTTCTGTTGGTGAATAACTACAAACAGCAGACTAAGGTAGCAGGGACTTAGGTAGCAAGCTCAAGGCAAGGACCTCCAAGGTAGTATTTTCTGAAATATTACCTGTACCACGTGCCACACCAGAGAGGCAGCGGGAGATTAGGGAGTTAAACAAGTGGCTCAGAAGCTGGTGTAGGAAGGAGGGGTTTGGGTTCATGGAGAACTGGGCCGACTTCTCTGTCGGATACAGGCTCTACAGTAGGGACGGGCTGCACCTCAATGGGGAGGGTGCAGCTGTACTCGGGGAGAAGATGGCCAGAAGGGTGGAGGAGTGTTTAAACTAGGGAAAGGGGGGGAGGGAAACTACAATATAGAAGGGGAAGATAGTATAGATAGAGAGCTGGGGCATATAAATGTACCTGGGGGTGGAGCGGAGGGAGGGGTTAGAATAGTTAATAGGGATAGGCTTGATAGGAGAAAAAACCATACACCTCTAAATTGTATGCTTACTAATGCCAGAAGTCTGACCAATAAAACTGGCGAACTGGAGTTAATAATGTCTGCAGAAAATTATGACATAGTGGGTATAACAGAGACATGGTTGGATGATAGCTATGACTGGGCGGTTAACATACAGGGTTATAGTCTATTCAGGAAGGATCGAAAAAAACGAAAAGGGGGAGGAGTTTGCCTTTATGTAAAGTCCAGCCTAAAGGCCACACTGCGGGAGAATATATGTGAGGGAAATGATGATGTGGAGTCATTATGGGTAGAAATATATGGAAAGAAAAATAATAAAATACTGATCGGGGTTTGCTATAAGCCACCAAATATAATTGAAGCAGCAGAAGATCAATTATTAAAGCAAATAAACAAGGCAGCAAATCACAATGAGGTGGTTATTATGGGGGACTTTAACTATCCCGACATAAACTGGGAAACCGAGACCTGTGAATCTCATAAAGGAAACCGCTTTCTGACTATAAGTAAAGATAATTATCTGTCCCAAATGGTACAGGACCCAACCAGAGGGGGCGCTCTACTGGACTTAATATTAACCAACAGACCTGACAGAGTAACTAATGTGCAGGTCAGAGGGCACCTAGGAAATAGTGATCACAATATAATACATTATAACTTGTCGTTCAATAAGGGAACTCTTAGAGGAGCCACAAGAACTATGAACTTTAGGAAGGCAAAGTTTGATCAACTAAGAGAAGCCCTTAACACTGTAAATTGGGAAAATGTCCTCAAAAACAAAAGCACAGATACTAAATGGGAGATTTTTCAAAATATCTTAAATTCTCACTGTGAAAAGTACATACCGTATGGGAATAAAAGTGTCAGGAGCAAGAGAAAACCAATGTGGATAAATAAAAATGTAAAGGTGGCAATAAATGGCAAAAAAGGCATTTAAGCTACTAAAACAGGAAGGCAGTGAGGAAGCACTAAGAAGCTATCGGGAAAAAAATAAAATATGTAAAAATCAGATAAAAGCAGCAAAAGTGGTGACAGAAAGACTCATTGCCAAAGAGAGTAAAACAAACCCCAAAATGTTCTTTAACTATATAAATAGTAAAAAGGTTAAAAATGAAAGCGTCGGCCCCTTAAAAAGTAATGAGGGAGACGTTATAGACGGGGATCAGGAAAAAGCGAATCTATTAAATATATTCTTCTCTGCTGTATTCACAGAGGAAAATGAAATGCCAGGTAATATACAGCAGGATGAGATAAATGCCCCAGTACATGTCGCCTGTCTAACCCAGGAAGAAGTGCAGTGCCGCCTAAAAAAAATCAAAATAGGTCCAGATGGCATTCACCCCCGCGTTCTAAGGGAGTTAAGTAATGTAATAGACAGACCCCTATTTCTAATATTCAAGGACTCTATAGTGACCGGGTCTGTTCCCCAGGACTGGCGCATTGCAAATGTTGTGCCAATATTCAAAAAGGGGACAAAAAGTGACCCGGGGAATTATAGGCCTGTTAGTTTAACTTCTGTTGTATGTAAACTGTTTGAGGGTTTCCTAAGAGATGCTATTTTGGAGTATCTCAATGAAAATAAATGTATGACTCCATATCAGCATGGGTTTACAAGGGATCGGTCCTGTCAAACTAACCTGATCAGCTTTTATGAGGAGGTGAGCTCAAGACTGGATCGGGGAGAATCGCTGGATGTCGTATATCTTGATTTTTCCAAAGCATTTGATACGGTGCCACATAAAAGGCTGGTACATAAAATGAGAATGCTTGGGCTGGGGGAGAACGTGTGTATGTGGGTAAGTAACTGGCTCAGTGATAGGAAACAGAGGGTGGTTATTAATGGTACATACTCTGAGTGGGTGACTGTTACTAGTGGGGTACCACAGGGGTCAGTTTTGGGTCCTATTCTTTTTAATATATTTATTAATGACCTTGTAGAGGGATTGTATAGTAAAGTATCAATCTTTGCAGACGATACTAAGCTCTGTAGCGTGGTTAACACAATAGAGGACAGTGCACGATTACAAATGGATCTGCATAGGTTGGAGGCTTGGGCTGGGATGTGGCAGATGAGGTTCAACACGGATAAATGTAAGGTTATGCTAATGCAGGCTGGGAATATGTATTAAATGGGAAAACACTGGGGACGACTGACATGGAAAAGGACTTAGGAGTCTTGGTTAACAGTAAATTTACCTGTAGTGACCAGTGTCGGGCAGCTGCTGCTAAGGCAAATAAAATCATGGGGTGCATCAAAAGGGGCATGGATGCCCATGACAAGGAAATAATTCTACCATTGTACAAGTCACTAGTCAGACCACACATGGAATACTGTGTACAGTACTGGGCACCAGTGTACAAGAAAGATATAGCGGAACTGGAGAGGGTTCAAAGACGGGCAACCAGAGTAATAAGGGGAATGGAAGGACTGCAGTACCCAGAAAGATTATCAGAATTAGGGTTATTTAGTTTGGAGAAAAGACGGCTTAGGGGGGACTTAATAACTATGTATAAATATATAAGGGGGCAGTACAGAGATCACTCCCAGGACCTATTTATACCCAGGACTGTATCTATAACAAGGGGACATCCTCTACGGCTGGAGGAAAGAAGGTTTCTACACCAGCACAGACGGGAGTTCTTTACAGTAAGAGCGGTGAGACTATGGAACTCTCTGCCAGAGGAAGTGGTAATGGTAAACTCAATAAAAGAGTTTAAAAGGAGCCTGGACGTGTTTCTTGAAAGCAATAATATCACAAGTTATGGATAGTAGATTAATAGGGACAGAACGTTGATCCAGGGATTTATTCTGATTGCCATATTTGGAGTCGGGAAGGAATTTCCCCCCTGGTATGGGGCAATTGGCATCTGCTTCATAAGGGTTTTTTGCCTTCCTCTGGATCAACACGGTAGGGACACAATATGTATATAGGTTGAACTTGATGGACTTTGGTCTTTTTTCAACCTTATGAACTATGTTACTATGTTACTATGTAAAGTGGAGGACTGCATTGGGATGCGGGTTCTGCGGGACCCACCAAAAAACTCGGGTGGTCTTTTGGGCGCTGCGGGCGGTCAGACACTGTACCTGCGGGTCTCAGTAATCCTGCGCACTCCCGCAAGGCTGCCTTCGCGTTGCTCCCTCACAACATCTATTCTCTTGTTCCACAAAAGGAAGCCAGCGGAGTCACGTGATTTTACGCCATGTCACATGACTCTGCTCAGCTCCTGGGTGGAACAAGAGAAGAGATGCTGTAAGGGAGCAACATGAAGGCAGCCTTGCGGGACTGCACAGAAAATCTGCAGTACAGGTAAGGGGGTGGGTGTGATTGACCACATATGTTGCGGGAGCGGGCGGAATCGGACACATATGTTGCGGGAGCGGGTGGGATTGGACACATATGTTGCGGGAGCGGGCAGGAGTGGAACGCGCACATTGTGGAAGCGGGCGGTAATGGTCACAAAATCAGCGGGAGCGGGATTAAAAAAAACTAAAGGACCTGACTCTAAACAGGTCTTGACTGAGGATGACCAACTGGCTCTGGCACTTGAAGGCCACCAAATAACATTTGTGCAGAGATCAGCAGGATATGTGTGGCTGCGAGTAACGTTATTACAGTTTTGGAGTGTACGGTCGCCTGTATCCATCGGGCAGTCACACAATAGTGGGATATGGCGGTATGGGTAATTTGCTATCCCCGCCCATTGTTTATATTACCATTCATTGAAGCAGTTCCCCACCTTTGTGTATAGATTATTTTTTGGGGTTGCCAACTTGCTCTCAGGTCCAGGAAACCTTTTATATTTTAAATCTGCATATTTTTAGGTATAATCATCACGCAGAAGGAAACATAACAAACCTGATGTACAATTGTTGAGTAAAGATACCACAACAATTAAATTATTGGAAAATGGAATATTATTGGAAAATTATTATTATAATGGAAATTATTGAAATATTTTTTATATTATTTTGAAAACTGCCAAATTTTGTTCCAGGAGGAATATAGAGACTTTATTGCATATCCGAGGACTTTTCAGGCAAAGTTTTTGGGGTAATTCTATCTCTTAGATCGGCAGCAGATGTTTATTCCAGGGACTTTGTTGACATTAAAGACGTAAAGCTCAGGTACAGGTAATTTTTTGCAGCTAACAAATTGCAACTGGATAACCCGGGCTTGTTAGGGAGTCATTGTTGGTCCTTGTGATCACCAAATAAATAGCACTGTGGGTTGTAGTTTTGAAAGCAACTTCCGATACAACGATGGGCGAGAGGGGCAGTAAAAGCTACTGTCCTTCCACATGTTATTTTATTTTCCAGCAGACCCTACAACTTCTCTGTGGCTTACCTTTGGAGGCAGTTGTTTTTGTTCAGTCCCACAGGCCACGGTTCCAAACAAATATTTCCGAGTAAAGGGACACTTCAGTAATAGTTGTCAATGTACATATGATACCCATAATTAAGATGGTTTGAGATGAGGTTCCAGGCAATTTTTACCACTTATCCCCACAGAGCCGGCATTGTCTGGCTAATTTAAGTGCAAGTCACCCCACCCCCCACCCCATAAATCCAAAAAGAAAACGAATGCCCGTCTCTTTAACAAAGCTTGTACAGCTTGACCCGTTACCTTGCCCTCTTGGAACTTTTATGTTGTTTGAATATCAGCCTTCCTGTGTATTGCTGACTGTACACTTTTGGGCAAAGGCTGTTTTAACGTTTTTGCTGTGTTACTGTTTATAATTTCCTTCTTTGTCATTTTGTGCATCCACACACATTGTATACACATTATACCACAAACATTACATATCATATATTATATATTTTCGAAAACTAAACACCCCAGGGTATTTCAAATACTGATATTTTCCTTCTTTCCATGCACACATTTTATCACCAGCCTTTCTCAACATTTGCAGTAGTTTTTGTGCCCCCCCCCACACATTTAGGTATGAATTTACAGCTCCTGGTATATGTTACTGTCAAAAAACAGCCCAATTTGTGTTCAGTAACACTGAGTATAGGGGTTTGTTGGGTTGTTGGGTTGTCTGGGAGGTAAAAGGCCATCTTGACAAGGTTTGCATTTTTTTTTTGAATTTCAACATCAGTCTGTGCTGCCACGCCCATTAGACTTAGTTTATTGTGAATCTAGTGTTTAGCCAATATGTGTGTAGTAGATACATGGAGCGGTTACCCTTTCAGGCAGAAATGGTACGAGGGTGGAGTGGCGAGAGTTAACAGAGTTTAAATAAGATGTGGAGTGAACCCAATCAACCGTAAATGAGGTTTACTCCAATTCATTAGTATCTTTGTGTTATTATGGGAGTCCTTTTGCCTAAACCATTCCAAGTTGGGAAATGTGACACCTCTCCTAGCCAGAAAGGCACCGTTTTGACCCTGCAAAGAACCCTCCAACAAACAAAGGCGTTACAAACTCAGCCCCTTTTCTACTAAAGGTTATATTTAAAAGATTAAATCTAGATCTAGGGATCTGGGGTCCTCATATTTATATTTGAGGTGCCCACATTTTTCCTAGCAGAATGACATCAGACAAGGTTGGGTTACCTCCAATCATTTAATAGATAAACTGAAGTCTGCAGTGTTAGATCACAGACTGACCAAGGAAGGTCATTATGGAAAGAGGGATTTCTGACTGGAAGTCTGGATCTGAAAAAATATAACCTTTATATGCTGTAACTGGATAGAAAAACCCTTTGCTAGGTGTTGAATAAGTGGCCCAATCTCGTAGCCCCTCCTACTCTTCTGCGGACTGCAGCCCTGACATCTGACCTGCAGTCAACAGGTATAAAGTATCCTGTACTTCGACATTAAGGTGTCCTTATTTTGGTGGCCAAGATCTAATTTTGCAATAAATCGCCATTATTCTTGCCAAAAGCTCCTCCGGGAATAGAATAAAGTACTTCTGTAAGTAGGATTTCTATTAACTGTTCTCCCTTTTATTTTTATCTGCTTGGTGTGACTAAATTGTTAATATAATTCTTTGTATGTACTGTAAATATTTTTTATTTCATAATAAATCATTCATTTATTAAGTTCCTGCCTTTGTCTGGTATAAGAACCACATTTGCCTTGAAGAGAGTTATTTAATAATCCGTAGTCTTCTTAGATGCTTGGCTAATCTGCATGTTTGGATATATAAACTATTTGGGGACAGTAGATTAAAAAGTAAGTTGAGCGTTTTAACCAGGTTTGGTGGCAGCATTACCTATCTTTATATCAGAGTGGGAGGTGTGTAAGCGGGGCATTTAATTATTATTTTCCAGTCTAGTGAAGACAGATAGTGATTTAGACCCTCTTACCGCAAAAATAAGTCACGTGCCTGCTTGGAGTAGTGCGCATTCCAGACATGTGCCATGTCCTATTTTTAGGAGATCTTTCAACCTGGCCAAGTCAATCTACCCCATCAAATCATATTTTTTTTTTAAACTACACACTCCATGGGCATTTACAACACCATTTTTTAAAACTCTTTCCATGTGATAATGTTTGTGAAGATATAGTGCTAATTTTAGGACTTGCTCATATCTGCATGTATATTTGGACTTTAAAAAAAAAAAAAAGATTTGTGAAACTGGATGGTTCTCCTGATGCTGACATCCGTGGCAAATTATTTTTACATGTTACACATTTTTTAAACTATTTTATTATTATTATTATTATGATTTTACGGATCACTTGTGATTAGTGAGCTAGGCTCCATTGACTGTGTGGTTGAATTCAGTACATGGACAGACCCTTGTGAAGTCATTAGCTGTTCAGTTGGCAGTGCCATCTTGTGAGTGGCAGCAATGGTGCTTAGAATAAAATCAGTCAGGGTGCAATGAAAAAACATTGTACAGAATTATCAGTAATCAGGTTCCCTTTATTCTCAGTGGAACTCAATGTATCACTAAATAGTGTTCAGAAAAGACAGAATATGGAGGCAGAGAGACAAACAGTGTGCCATGCAGTATACATTTATCGGCCAATCACAGTGATTGAATGACATAGGTGGTTGCTAATTGGTTCCTACAGACTGCCTTGGTAACGAGACAGTCTCCTGCAGTGGGTTCTATACCATCAATATAGGTTTTTGGGCACACTTTTTGTGCGATAACATAGAACATGATTGATGTTTTTACTGTTTAATAACTATGATTAATAACTCATTGTTAACTGAAATAAACAATGTGAGAAGTGGCACATGGCAAATAGATAGAAAAATAGTGGCTCTCCAGCTGTCATGGGACAATGATTTCTTTGAGTTCAGTCAGTATATTAAAGGAAGAGAAGCATGCATATGGTCATCTGAGATTATGAGCTTTGTAGTTCTACAACAGCCAGAGGACTGCTGTCTTTCTCAGGTAAGCATACAGCAGGGCAATGTCCTTTTCTAAACTTTGCTCATACCTCTTCTACTCTTTGTCTTCTCAAAAACTGTTTTATTTGTGTTTTTCTCAAACACTATCTTGATTATTTTTGTATCCTATAAATTAAATCCCATAATGATCAAAATCACCTGATTCCAAAATCTCAATACACAAAATAACCTCCCTTTTTAATGTAAACAAACTGAGTAAATGAGACGAATAAAACCAACATTAGACAATATAGATTTAGAAACTTAACATTTATTTAGAAAAATTAAACAGAATAAGAAACATTTTGCAGTTTCCGGATAAGAACATTAGGAAGTTAAGAGACAACATGACAGTGAGAAATATGGCCAAAATAAGGGCTACATCTGGACTCACAAAGAGTCATCCTTCAGCACTCAGGAGAGGAAAAACCCCCATTATGGAGGAAACCTCTGGGGAACCATGGCAAAAAGGACTGCCCTTCCCTCTGGGCTTAAGTAGGAAAATGTAAAATGCCCTTAATTGTTCTTCAATTAAAATTACCTTTAACAGTGTGTTTCTTTCAAATTATTATTATTATTATACTTTAGATTCGGCAGCGCTGAAAATTTTACAGATAATGACAAGTACAATACAGCAATTGACATACAGCTACAAGAGAAATAAAGGGGCCTGTTCCCGCAGGAACTTACAATCTATGTTTTAACAGAATGGAATTATTTGACAAGTTTATGTTCCCTTACTTACCATCTGCACCCCCACCAAAAGAAACAATAATGGAAGAAATGTTGAGACCCTTTGCAAAAGATTTGTCTACACTGTTATAATCATTTACAACCTTGTGACATAACCACCAACTCACAAGGTCAGCAACCATGGAATGGATCTTTTGCAGAGGCACAAATGGTACATGTCAATCTAATCAGCTACAACCTCCTTGAGCTAGAACCCTCAAATTGCAAGGTAAGCATAAATAGAAAGGATGTTTGGCAGAGGCACTAGTCTTTAAAAAATGGTACATGAGTCAATCCTCTAATTAATTAGAACATTGTTAGCTAGACTCCTGAATCTCAAGGTTAGCAAACAATGTTGATACCCTTGTCAGAGGCACCATACTTAAACATATGGTACTTTAGTTAATGCTCTAATTAAATAGACCCTACTTAGCTACACCAATAAATCTCAAGGTCTTAAAGCGGCAATAGTCTTACAAAAACAATCAAGAGTTGTTACTCATATCAGATTTATCCTCCTGAAGTAAGACCTTCAAATCGCAAGGTTAGCAGCGATGGAATCAATCATGACACCTTTTGATGAGGCATTTGTCTCTAATAAACTACATACAAGTTCTATTTTATCAATTAGAACCAAATTTGCTACAGCTATCAAATCTCAATGTTGGAAGCAATGGAATAATTTATGATACCCTTTGTGGAGCCACAGATCTCTAACAAACAGTACACAAGTTCATGCTCTAACTAATTAGAACCTCCTTAACTAGACCCCCAAAACTCAAGGATAGCAACGATGGAGTAGAAATTGATAGCCTCTGAGAGGCAACCTTCTCCACCAAAAATAGTATGCCAGTTGCTGCTCCTATCAGGTTCAACATTCTGAGCGTGGACTATCAAATTAAAACGTAAGCATAAATGGAAGGACTCATGTCATGCTCCAAAAAATGGTACACAAGTAAGTGTTCTAGTCATTTACCAGCTCTTTAGCTAGAAACCCTTAATCTTAACTTCAGCAACAACTGAATGAAACTTGATGCCCTTTGAAAGGCAACAGTATTGTCAAAAATGGTACAGTAGTTGCTGCTCCTATGAGAAACACATTTTGAGATTGCTTCTTAATGTCTGAAGCAAAGGAATGACTCATGATACCCTTTGTGGAGGCATCATTCTTTAACATAGGGTACACAAGTTAATGCTCTAATTAATTAAAACCCACTGGCTAGTTGTCTAAATCTCAAGGATAGCAACAATGGAGTTAATTTTGATATCCTTTGAGAGGAAAAAGTATCCACAAAAATGTTACAAAGGTTGCTGCTCCTATCAGATACAATGTCCTAAACTAGGACCCTGAAATCTAAATGTCAGCAGCAATGGAATGACTGATGATACCCTTTGTGGAGGCACCAATCTCTAACAAACAGTACACAAGTTCATGCTCTAACTAATTGGAACCTCCTTAGCTAGACCCCCAAAACTCAAGGATAGCAACGATGGAGTAGAAATTGATAGACTCTGAGAGGCAACCTTCTCCACCAAAAATAGTATGCCAGTTGCTGCTCCTATCAGGTACAACATTCTGAGCTTGGACTCTCAAATTAAAACGTAAGCATAAATGGAAGGACTCATGTCATGCTCCAAAAAATGGTACACAAGTAAGTGTTCTAGTCATTTACCAGCTCTTTAGCTAGAAACCCTTAATCTTAACATCAGCAACAAGTGAATGAAACTTGATGCCCTTTGAAAGGCAACAGTATTCTCAAAAATGGTACATTAGTTGCTGCTCCTATGAGACACACATCTTGAGATTGCTTCTTAATGTCTGAAGCAATGGAATGACTCATGATACCCTTTGTGGAGGCATCAGTCTTTAACAGAGGGTACACAAGTTAATGCTCTAATTAAAACCCACTAGCTAGTTGTCTAAATCTCAAGGATAGCAACAATGGAGTGGATTTTGATACCCTTTGAGAGGAAAAAGTATCCACAAAAATGTTACAAAGGTTGCTGCTCCTATCAGATACAATGTCCTAAACTTGGACCCTGAAATCTAAATGTCAGCAGCAATGGAACACAAGTTAATGCTCTAATTAATTAAAACCCACTAGCTAGTTGTCTAAATCTCAAGGATAGCAACAATGGAGTGGATTTTGATACCCTTTGAGAGGAAAAAGTATCCACAAAAATGTTACAAAGGTTGCTGCTCCTATCAGATACAATGTCCTAAACTAGGACCCTGAAATCTAAATGTCAGCAGCAATGGAACACAAGTTAATGCTCTAATTAATTAAAACCCACTAGCTAGTTGTCTAAATCTCAAGGATAGCAACAATGGAGTGGATTTTGATACCCTTTGAGAGGAAAAAGTATCCACAAAAATGTTACAAAGGTTGCTGCTCCTATCTGATACAATGTCCTAAACTAGGACCCTGAAATCTAAATGTCAGCAGCAATGGAATAACTGATGATACCCTTTGTGGAGGCACCAATCTCTAACAAACAGTACACAAGTTCATCCTCTAACTAATTAGAACCTCCTTAACTAGACCCCCAAAACTCAAGGATAGCAACGATGAAGTAGATATTGATAGCCTCTGAGAGGCAACCTTCTCCACCAAAAATAGTATGCCAGTTGCTGCTCCTATCAGGTACAACATTCTGAGCTTGGACTCTCAAATTAAAACGTAAGCATAAATGGAAGGACTCATGTCATGCTCCAAAAAATGGTACACCAGTAAGTGTTCTAGTCATTTACCAGCTCTTTAGCTAGAAACCCTTAATCTTAACGTCAGCAACAACTGAATGAAACTTGATGCCCTTTGAAAGGCAACAGTATTCTCAAAAATGGTACATTAGTTGCTGCTCCTATGAGACACACACATCTTGAGATTGCTTCTTAATGTCTGAAGCAATGGAATGACTCATGATACCCTTTGTGTAGGCATCAGTCTTTAACAGAGGGTACACAAGTTAATTCTCTAATTAAAACCCACTAGCTAGTTGTCTAAATCTCAAGGATAGCAACAATGGAGTGGATTTTGATACCCTTTGAGAGGAAAAAGTATCCACAAAAATGTTACAAAGGTTGCTGCTCCTATCAGATACAATGTCCTAAACTAGGAGCCTGAAATCTAAATGTCAGCAGCAATGGAACACAAGTTAATGCTCTAATAAATTAAAAACCACTGGCTAGATGTCTAAATCTCAAGGATAGCAACAATGGAGTGGATTTTGATAACCTTTGAGAGGAAAAAGTATCCACAAAAATGTTACAAAGGTTGCTGCTCCTATCAGATACAATGTCCTAAACTAGGACCCTGAAATCTAAATGTCAGCAGCAATGGAATGACTGATGATACCCTTTGTGGAGGCACCAATCTCTAACAAACAGTACACAAGTTCATGCTCTAACTAATTAGAACCTCCTTAACTAGACCCCCAAAACTCAAGGATAGCAACGATGGAGTAGAAATTGATAGCCTCTGAGAGGCAACCTTCTCCACCAAAAATAGTATGCCAGTTGCTTCTCCTATCAGGTACAACATTCTGAGCTTGGACTCTCAAATTAAAACGTAAGCATAAATGGAAGGACTCATGTCATGCTCCAAAAAATGGTACACAAGTAAGTGTTCTAGTCATTTACCAGCTCTTTAGCTAGAAACCCTTAATCTTAACATCAGCAACAACTGAATGAAACTTGATGCCCTTTGAAAGGCAACAGTATTCTCAAAAATGGTACATTAGTTTCTGCTCCCATGAGACACACACATCTTGAGATTGCTTCTTAATGTCTGAAGCAATGGAATGGCTCATGATACCCTTTGTGGAGGCATCAGTCTTTAACAGAGGGTACACAAGTTAATTCTCTAATTAAAACCCACTAGCTATTTGTCTAAATCTCAAGGATAGCAACAATGGAGTGGATTTTGATACCCTTTGAGAGGAAAAAGTATCCACAAAAATGTTACAAAGGTTGCTGCTCTTATCAGATACAATGTCCTAAACTAGGACCCTGAAATCTAAATGTCAGCAGCAATGGAACACAAGTTAATGCTCTACTTAATTAAAACCCACTAGCTAGTTGTCTAAATCTCAAAGATAGCAACAATGGAGTGGATTTTGATACCCTTTGAGAGGAAAAAGTATCCACAAAAATGTTACAAAGGTTGCTGCTCCTATCAGATACAATGTC